>NC_090765.1:54014678-54112178 GCF_036898095.1 Palaemon carinicauda | reverse complement strand
CTCTCTCTCTCTCTCTCTCTCTCTCTCTCTCTCTCTCTCTCTCTCTCTCTCACTTTTATAATACATTGCCATCAAGTTTCTCTTTTTATGGTGTATAAGCACTTGATTTTAAGTCTCTCTCTCTCTCTCTCTCTCTCTCTCTCTCTCTCTCTCTCTCTCTCTCTCTCTCTCTCTCTCTCTCTCTCTCTCTCTCCGAGAGCAAAATTTAATATTTAACGCTTTTTCTCTAAAAGGAGATATGAATAGTGTCATTTTCTAAGTGCAGTATTGCTTAATGAAATCTGAAAATTCATAAAGAAAGAAAAGTTACTTGAGTTCGTTTTTTATTAATATTTTATGTTCATGGAGCAGAAAAACATATCCTGCGAGTGTATAGAACTCACGAATTTGAATGTGCAATGGAAAATGCTCTAGAGATGACTAGAATGTATGATGTTAAGAAGGCTGCCTCGGGAGTCTTCACATATAACCTTACAATTTTGTGCCGAGTCATGATTGTATGTGACGTTTTCTAGAACCCTCCGCGAATAACGGTTTGCCTTTTCTTTGTTCCTTACTTTTTTTTTTCTTTATATCAATATAAAACAGTAATTGTGGTGGAAATGATGTTGCTAACCTTGGTAGGCTTTGAAACCAGTGCCCTTGGAAGGCGATCATCACAAAGATATAACTAAAACTGAACTTCTAACAAAAAGAAAATTCGCCAAAAGATGACTCTTGGTTGATTATTTTCTGCCACATGTTAACGTATCGCGTCGAGATAAAAGGCCAATGTGTGGTACAGTATACGTAATGTAAAGGACAAGGCTAGGGAAGCTCGTCTGAGATAATATGATCATGTAAGAAAAAGAGAGGATGTGGAACTAATCAAGAGAGCTAAGAACATGCCAGTGAGGAGTTTTGGCGAGGTGAGACTGGGGGATACAAGGAATAGAAATATATGAAAAAAGCTGTCAGAATAAATATTGATACCCAATATCAATAAGTTCCCACCACGTGTGTGCGTGTGTGTGTTTTTCTTTTACTATTAAATCATCTGTCTGTTTGTGCAGTATAATAGAACTGAAGAGTAGTACGCTTGAAGTGCAAATTGTCTGATAGAATGTTATCTGACGTTTCAATCCTTATTCCAAATGTGAATGCTTCTTTATTTAGTTCACTTTTACAAATGGCGTCTTTGGAATTATGGAAAAAAAAGACCTCAACCTCGATGGGCCATGGAAGTACAGGATTGAATAGATAATGGAAAAACAACTAGTGTCAAGTCTAATTGTATATATGGGTGTATAGTTTCAAGGGTAGAAGATATATTATGTGTTAGTGTAATTCTTCGTAAAATAAGCCTTTTGCATTTTAGATCTAATTTCAGTAAGTTTAATATTTTATCGATGTTGATAAGGCTAAATAGAAATAGATTATAAGGATATATATATATAATATATATATATATATAATATATATATATATATATATATATATATATATATATATATATATATATATATATATATTTGTGTGTGTGTGTGTGTGTGAAATACTCATTTTATTGACTCGAGCATCTGATAACTACATTTAATGTAGGAGATTTGCATTAATGGTTACACATACACATTAGATCAATAATACAGCGTCAGCCACTGCCTCAATTTGAACTAGAGAAGCACAAGTGCAGACCTCCGCCACAGTAGCTTATTTGTCGAAACCAGCTTGTCTTTCACAGAATCAATTTAGGCAGTAGGCGTATTTGAAGTCTGTGACAATCATCTGCGAACTTGGGGTTAAGGTTAGGGTTAATTCGGTCGACTTTCAACTCGACCTTGACCTTTGACCTAGGACTTTCAAAATGGAATCACTTCCACGTCTCAACATGAGTTTCACTACTTAATGAGTAAAATTGTGGTTAGGAAGTTGTTCACAAACAAACAGGGGCGAAAACATAACCTCTTACCAACTTCGTTGATAGAGGTAATAACAATTATGGCTAAATATTTTCCCACGCTGTATATGAGTTCACGTGTCAGTTTTAGGCGTTTTCAAAACTTAGTATGACATGTCATATAGCTTATCAACATCTAATGTTTCTTATCTGTGGTGAGCAATTCAGAAAGTAGTGATTCATCCCTTGTGGTTTTGAGGTTGTAACGTTGCAAACCTTTTTAAAACAATTTGTATCTTTACCACATATTTCGAGCCCCTTGTTTTTGTGTTTTATATAATATTATCTTCTAAATTAATATTGAAATTGATTAGCACGATTTGTTAGTCTTTTTTATCTTTATTTCTCATCGTGTAGTTCGTTTCTTCGCTCTCAATTTTTGCTGCTGTGATAGTGACTGTTCTATTGGAGTTATCTACCTCGAAATATATTTCACGCTTAGTTCATCACGAACATAGTGATACCGGTAGCGAATTATTGTGTTCTGCTGTAATTTAACCGGTAAAAATAGTTATTTGGTGATAATTCTAGCAGGGAGATTATTTAGTATATTCCCTTTGTTTTGAATTTAGAATACAGCTGCTTTATTTATATAAAGGAGGAATAATTAGATTATTAAATCAGATTTACATTGATAAATCAGTCGAATTGGGTATAATATCGTATATTCCCACGCTTGCAACAAAGCACAGACATTTGAAGGACTAATCTTAGTTGGAAGTTGGTATTCTCGCTGCTCAGAATGACGTGGCAGAAAAGCAACTCTGGTTCATGATAATAGATGGCGCGGTGTGTTTTTCTTCCTAGAATCTTGCCATATGCTTTCATTCTCTTGGTATTTACTGCTTATATGCTAATATCAACGATTCACTTATAATTTCTGATTAAAATATGTAGTTCAGCGCTATATTCATCCATAGGGTATACATTCCATATCGATGTATCTAAAATGGGATATTGAAACTGGCAACTTTAGTAAAATATGCACCATGCCATATGATCTCAATCTCTTCGTGTTAGTATATAAGATATAGATTATATTTACTTTAGATTAAAGTCTCAAAAATATAGAATAGAGAATTATAACATCTTAATAGCCGCTAGACATTTCGCTGTATATTTCGGAAATACACAAAAAGGCCTAAAATAGAAATTGGCAACTTTAGGAATGTTATGATTGGTCGACTGCTGCATGTGAGCGAGGCAGACGAAGACCAGAAGTAAACAACATTGCCGTGAATGGCAGTTGTAGTATTCAGAATATTCAGTGCAAATTGTGTAGCAACGCAATTCTTGAACTATATAACTGAACAGTGTTCGCGAGGATTGTAGAAACTGGTGTGTTGGTTATGTTGTTGATTTTATCGTGCGGAACGTCGAAAAGAATTATAATTCTAGAGCTGGAATAATCTTCCTGTGAGTTAGATAGCACACTAGCTAATAGCAGTAAGGACTAGTTGCAGTTGCCGCTGAGTCACCTTGCAATTGCTTTCCCTCTGCCTAGCTGTCATCTGTACTTGTGCTAAGGCCGTATCGAGTTTCGTTGAAAAGAAATGTCGCTAAGCGATTTCTTGAGTTTCCTAGAAAAGATGTTACTATGCGATTTCTAAATTTGCTAATCCTTTGGCTAATAGGGCAATGCTAGCATAAGGCTGGGAATAGCACTTACTAGGTTTTTGCCTATGAATTTATTCGATGCCATTTCATCTAAGAATTGACCTTATCACAATAATAATAGTTAATGACTTCCCAAAGTGGGAAATATAAGTGATGGTAATTTTGATAGGCCATCCATGCCCGACCAAATGTATTCTAGTCTAGAAACCAAGTCTGTCTAGCATCTAAACTGTCTAGCTTAGATGCATATATGACATCAATTAGAGATAGAACTTCCTTGCTCAAGCTGTTTTCAACAAATATATTTTTGGCTTAGGCCCTATTTGTTATAAACTAACCTTATCTTAAGTAAATTTGAGACCTTAAGCTTTCAGAAGCACTGAAAGGCCCAAGGTGTAGTCAGGTCTGAATAAAATTGTAGAAGCAAGAATACCCAATTGCAGAAGTTAAGATGTCTTCTAAGGGATATATACGAATTTTAGAAAACCAAAGGACCATGCTGTTAATGATGTTTGTAGTGAGCAGACCATAGATCATACTAAATCTCAGTGGAAATATTCTCAACCTTTTTTTCCTAATCAACTACCAAAAACATGGGTGGAAGTGAAGAAAGCTCCCCTGCTGTGTGTCAACCACAAGTTCGTGAATGTTTCAGTTTTTACAGTACATTCGCCAAATTAGTTCCAGGTAAGATGGCATAGTCCAGTGTTACCAGATTTTGAAAATTGACAAGAAGTTGCCAGTACATTGAAATAATAGGCAGAAATTATATTTATGGTAGCATTAACATCCAAAACTAAAGATATTTTTTTTTATTAAATATTTATTGATCAAGGGTAATAAATATCAACATGCTATATACAAGATACTTTTGTTGAATAAAGCAGTTCTAAGTGTCATAAACGTCTGTAAGTACCCAAATAATATACATAAAGTTTGGTCAGCTAACACTGTAGCGCATGTACACCAGATAGAGATTATATTATGGCCTCTTGGTTCTTGATTTCTTCTTAGTGCCTAAAATATATGTCCCTCGGACTAGATGGTCTTCATTTGACTGGTACTGCAGTGTGAGTACAGCTCATAGGGATTAGGCTAATGCTGCTTCGATTTCTATTCCTTCTCTGTTAATAGAATATACTTCACACTGACCAGATGATCTTTGTGGTATGCGGCATATACCATTTGAATGTACACAATCGTATTGTAATATGTAAGAATAGGAAAAGGCCTGATTGGTCTGATGCAACATTTAGTTTTAAATGATTTATAAGTCCTTGAAGATTCAGCAGTGTACATACGCTAGTATACATAGACATTGTACTTGTTTTAGGTTAAAAATGTGATACTGATTAGAAGCAGTTAGCATTTCTTTCAAATGTATCCAAATGGGCCATGAAACTTTCAGCCATATCCAAGAACCACATCACGTTCAGAAGGTTCTCGTTCCCGTTAATGTTTCTAATTATCTAATTGACACTTATTACTATTCACAGTTTTAAAGAAAAATGTTGTATGGTTATGGTATGTTTTATCTCAATATAGCAATGTTATGAAATTTCAGTTATGACTGATTGCCCTCATAGAGGAAATGTTTCAATAATTTGTGTCTATCCACTTGTCTTCAACCATCACTAACTAGGGGTTCTTGTAATTTTCCATTCATAACACATAACCTGCTAACCTCATTTCAGGAGTTATGACATTTATGGTTAATCAGTGATATGTATTATCTTGAATTCATTATTATGTAGTGTCTTAAGATTTTCAATATTATGGATAAAGCATAATTATTAATTTAAACCGTGTAAACTGAAATGTTTTACTCTCATGACACTTTCTCCATTTTGTTTTTCTCAAATGTCTAGTTCCCAAGCACAGTTAGTACTGATTGATATGCAGTAGTTGTTAGAGGTTATATTGTATTGCAATTTCATAATGGTGGCTAGCTTTAGCTAAAAGTCTGACAGAAATAACTAGAAGTAAAGACGGACGGAACAAAATATTTTTGTTAGAAATTATTTGATAAAGGGTAAACTAGCCTATTCGTAGAATACAGCATTAATTAGTGGGTTTGTATTAATTATTAAAAAGCGGGAGATTATCTGAATTGAACTTAGAGCTCTAACAGAGCTGGCCTGAATAAATTTGGGAAGGAATAATTAGACATACTGTATGCAATAAAAAATAAATGGGGTTAAACTTGTTACATTTTAGATTAGATAAATGTAATTGCTTTTTTAATTATATACAGTAAACTTTTTATTACCTTTGATAAATTTGGTAGTGTAAATTTTATTACATTATACTAGTGCCAGAGGAGACATTTTATTGAATTTTTAATGTACTATTAGGCAATTTCATGTCGTTGCTAGTGCTTTAAAAATAACCAGCGTACCACATCCAGTCTCAAGAGTGTATCTTCTTGTTAGTATGCTACACTTAATAATAGTCTCTGTACTTGGTTATTTGGAGGCTGTCTGTTCTTTATAGAATAACTAGGGTATAGTCTCTGTACTTGGTTATTTGGAGGCTGTCTGTTCTTTATAGAATAACTAGGGTCCTTTTATGTAAATGCCAAGTGTCGCTATACCTAGTGATGCCTCTGTATTCCAGCTGTAGTTGGTTAAATCACAGGAGAGCCTGTTTTTGGCCTTTTCAAGGCTTTCATGCCCGGCCTGTTTTTTTTTCCCCAGGATAATTGGAATGTGCTGTATGTACTGGAATGAGATTATTGATGAACATTCAGTCGAGATATTATAAAGAATTAGATTTTATAAATGTACATTTTTCATGTCTTTTGCACATGGTACTGTTTGGCACATGCTTACTGAAAAATTTACAAGAGAAGAGTTTCAAAAACACTGTAGCTGTGTGTTTTAGGCTTTTATGAGATTGGAGGTTAATCGTCTCTTACATATTGAATGAGTTGAGGTGAAAGGAAGGTCTAGGTGCATTACATTAACAAGAGTGGATAACTTATAAACTGTTCCTGAATACCTACAAACTTACAATTAAAGATTTCTTATTCTTGGCTGTTCAATTTACAGGTATATTGAGTATACTGTGTGCTTTGGATGAAACAGTAAGCACATAACTTATGAAAGTTTGAATTCAAAAATTTTTATATATGCATATATATCTATATCTCTTTCTGAGTGGGGATACTTAAAGTTGTAAAGGTGTTTACATATTGCCATTATCAGCAAAGTTGTACGAGTCAGGGCCACCCATGCTAGGTTAGTTTACTATGAGTGATCAGACATAAAATCTCCCACCATCACCAATTAGCACTGGCCAGCGTGACGTCAATGTTTCCTTCAGGAATCCTTGTGTTTTCTTAACTTCTATAAGTTTTTCGGTCAAAGATTCTGGTTAAAGAAACGATGATTTTTTCCTTTTCATTTATTCTGTTCACTTCAGCACTGTTTTGACAAACCTTTATCAAGTGATTTTTAATTATCATAATTTAGATTCCTTTTTATTGAAAATGTACAAAATTTCATAGATCCTTAGACTATGAAGAGTATAATGGTTGTTAACCCTTTTACCCCCAAAGGACGTACTGGTACGTTTCACAAAAGCCATCCCTTTACCCCCATGGACGTACCGGTACGGTACTTCCTTGCAAAAAAATGCTATAAAAAATATTTTTTTCATGTTTTTGATAATTTTTTGAGAAAATTCAGACATTTTCCAAGAGAATGAGACCAACCTGACCTCTCTATGACAAAAATTAAGGCTGTTAGAGCAATTTAAAAGAAATATACACCAAAATGTGCTGGAAAAAAGTAACCCCTTGGGGGTTAAGGGTTGGAAATTTCCAAAAAGCCTGGGGGTAAAAGGGTTAATATACTTATATACACATAGACATGTGCGTACACACTCAGAAATACAAGCAGGTTTGCACCACTACAGAGATTGTCCGTATCGCTATCTGTTTTAGTGTTGGCCTTTGGAGGGTAGTTGCTCATATCTGAGGAAGACAGATCCAGCATAAAGAAGCCTGAGTTAAATAGAGCAAACTTGAATTTTAAATTAAAATGAGAAAAAATGTTTTGGCTTGTGTCATATGCTTTTACTTTACATCGTGTTGCATCCATAAATGAACTGACAGTACTACATGGAACTCCAGTTTGTGGAAGTAAAGATATATTCTCTGTAGAGAGGCCAACAAAAGTAAATACCTGTACTTCAACATTTTGAACTATTTATATGCTAAGCCTTTGGGAACAACATTTCCCATCATCTGAGCTAAAAACATGAAACAAATCAATAGGCATAATTATATTAAATCAATGAAATTCAGTTTAAGAGGCAAAATTCATAATAAATACATAAAAAATAAAATTAAATAAATTGAATTATAAAAAAAACAAATTACAGCAAATATATAAAAAATAAAATGAAATGTATCAAATATGCTAAAGGCAAAACAGATACTGTATTTAAATTAAAATAAAAACAGAAATAACCTGAAAAAAAATCACAAAACAATAGATATGGAGATCAAAATAATACACAGAAATAACCAGAAATACCTATAGATAAAATATTTGTCCCCACATTACTGAAAAGAATTGAATTTTTAAAAGAGAACAATTCAGTGGAATTTCTGGGAAGACAGTTCTTCACTGACCTTTGGGTCTTTTTGTGTTTATTGTTTGTGCCTTGTATCATTGTTTAGCTTTACAATAATATGTCAACACTTGTCTATATGAATATTTATGATCTGTCAGTTTTAGTCTATAGAAATATTTATGAATACCCACTCAAGTTTCAGTACTCTTTCTATTTTGACAATTTATGTTTACCAAGATAGTTAGTGTGTATATCTGACTGAAGAAGTCCATGAGAGGAATTATCAATTTATTTTGTACTTGAACTGAAAGGGTGAATGTTATTAATATATATTTATTTCTTACAGAGGTGTCTGGTGCTGGGGTTGATCATGTTCAACACAATCATACATACCACTTGCAGCCTGAGGGGTCTTCTGGTCTCACACGGCCTACTGCTCGGGATAAACAAAGAAGTGAGTTTTTTACACTATAACGCAGGCTGGTTCTGTGGTTGATTGTTAATTTTGTAATTGATGTTTTGTTTCATTTTAGATTTTTATCTTAGTAAACTTGGTTAGTCTTCAGTTCCATGAATATATTTCAGCCTTTAAAATTAATCTGTTAAGCAGTGTAACTACAATATGAAGTGTTGACAGTCACCTGTAACAACAACTTTTTGCTCTATAAAATTATATTCACTATGTTCTCCATGATGCTATTTGGTATGTTGGTTTGCCACCCCATTCTTTGTAGTCTAGCACCATGAAGTTAGAGAAATACAAAGTGAAAGCTTATGCAAGAGATAATGTGTACTATTGCATTGTGAATGTATTCTTGTGGTATTTATTCCTTCACTGTGTACAAACCTTACGTTCTTTACCATAGGAGAAGAAATTGGCGTAGGAGAAGAAATTGGCGCAAGCTGGCATACAGCTATAAGACCTAACCTGATGTAAACAACTGTTCAGTTCTTAACCTGTGGTAACAGAAGAAGCAACCCTCCCTCACACATACCTTTCTCACCTTGATCTCAGCTGTTGTTGAAGACAGAAATTTTCTCCCATGTTCTTAAGTGACTGTGGCAGTGAAACTTAATCTTGGTCATATTGCCAGTGATGGGAGATGAGAATGAGAGAGAGATTACAATAGAGGAAGTGAGGAGAGCACTAGATGAAACGAGAGTAGGAAAAGCATCGGGTATGGATGGTGTGAAAGCTGAGATGTTGAAGGAAGGGGGTGTGACTGTACTTGAATGGTTGGTGAGATTGTTTAATGTGTGTTTTGTGTTGTCAATGGTACCAGTAGATTGGGTCTGTGCATGTATTGTACCACTATATAAGGGTAAGGGAGATGTGCATGAGTGTTGTAATTCAAGAGGTATTAGTTTGTTGAGTGTAGTTGGAAAAGTGTATGGTAGAATACTGATTAATAGGATTAAGGATAAAACAGAGAATGCAATCTTAGAAGTACAGGGTGGTTTTAGAAGAGGTAGGGGTTGTATGAATCAGATTTTTACAGTTAGGCAGATATGCGAGAAATATTTAGCAAAAGGTAAGGAGGTGTATGTTGCGTTTATGGATCTGGAGAAAGCATATGATAGAGTTGATAGGGAAGCAATGTGGAATGTGATGAGGTTATATGGAGTTGGTGGAAGGTTGTTGCAAGCAGTGAAAAGTTTCTACACAGGTAGTAAAGCATGTGTTAGAATAGGAAATGAGGTGAGCGATTGGTTTCCGGTGAGAGTGGGGCTGAGACAGGGATGTGTGATGTCGCCGTGGTTGTTTAACTTGTATGTTGATGGAGTGGTGAGAGAGGTGAATGCTAGAGTGCTTGGACGAGGATTAAAACTGGTAGGCGAGAATGATCATGAATGGGAGGTAAATCAGTTGTTGTTTGCGGATGATACTGTACTGGTAGCAGACACAGAAGAGAAGCTTGACCGACTAGTGACAGAATTTGGAAGGGTGTGTGAGAGAAGGAAGTTGAGAGTTAATGTGGGTAAGAGTAAGGTTATGAGATGTACGAGAAGGGAAGGTGGTGCAAGGTTGAATGTCATGTTGAATGGAGAGTTACTTGAGGAGGTGGATCAGTTTAAGTACTTGGGGTCTGTTGTTGCAGCAAATGGTGGAGTGGAAGCAGATGTACGTCAGAGAGTGAATGAAGGTTGCAAAATGTTGGGGGCAGTTAAGGGAGTAGTAAAAAATAGAGGATTGGGCATGAATGTAAAGAGAGTTCTGTATGAGAAAGTGATTGTACCAACTGTGATGTATGGATCGGAGTTGTGGGGAATGAAAGTGATGGAGAGACAGAAATTGAATGTGTTTGAGATGAAGTGTCTGAGGAGTATGGCTGGTGTATCTCGAGTAGATAGGGTTAGGAACGAAGTGGTGAGGGTGAGAACGGGTGTAAGAAATGAGTTAGCGGCTAGAGTGGATATGAATGTGTTGAGGTGGTTTGGCCATGTTGAGAGAATGGAAAATGGCTGTCTGCTAAAGAAGGTGATGAATGCAAGAGTTGATGGGAGAAGTACAAGAGGAAGGCCAAGGTTTGGGTGGATGGATGGTGTGAAGAAAGCTCTGGGTGATAGGAGGATAGATGTGAGAGAGGCAAGAGAGCGTGCTAGAAATAGGAATGAATGGCGAGCGATTGTGACGCAGTTCCGGTAGGCCCTGCTGCTTCCTCCGGTGCCTTAGATGACCGCGGAGGTAGCAGCAGTAGGGGACTCGGCAGTATGAAGCTTCATCTGTGGTGGAAATGTGGGAGGTTGGGCTGTGGCACCCTAGCAGTACCAGCTGAACTCGGCCGAGTCCCTGGTTAGGCTGGAGGAACGTAGAGAGTAGAGGTCCCCTTTTTGTTTTTTTTTGTTTTGTTTCTTGTTGTTGTCGGCTACCCCCCAAACTTGGGGGAAGTGCCTTTGGTATATGTATGATATTCCAGGTTGGCTCACTAGCGTCTTGAGAATATTGTCCTGGGAGTCGGTCTTGATTATATCATGAATCCTTCAACTCCTTAGATTGGTTAAAGGTTTATGCCTTTACTGCCTTTGAGTTAGACTTCTTTGAAGTCTTAGAATAAAAGAACCTCTGGAGAGGGGGGTGTATTCCATCCATGTATACCGATCCGTATGGGAGCTAGCCTTTCATGGCAAACACAAGCGAGCATTAAGGGTCCTAGCTAGTGATGTGGATTCAATGTTTCAAGCTTGCTTATGGGAAGAAGTTACTTTGCGACTGAATGTATGACTTGGTCAGCAATCAAATAGCAAGATTGCTTGTAAGATACATCTCGGTACACTCAAGTAGGAGCTACCCTTTTACTTGAGATATTCTTGCCTTTTTCTCCTTTATGAGCTTTCCAACTCTTCTGGGTTTTCAGCGGATGTAGATGCTACTGCAACCTGGTGTACTAGTCTGGTAGTTCATCTATCCAGGCAGCTTAGAAGCGTTCTCACGTTCCGACATAGAGCACCCTGGTTCTTCGCAGCTCCTGGCACCGGTCTCAGTGGCTGATGACGCTAATAGGTGAAAGCTAGCGATTTGGGCTCATAGATAGCCTGAAAATTGGCGTCTAATGGTAAAACTTTTCTTAGAGTATTTTTTTGGAACATGCTATCTTTGTGTGCCTTGTAACACTGATCGCAGCACCAAAGGTGCAAGTTGTCCTTCCACTGGAGAGTTTGAGTTAAAACAAACTCAGGATCGCAGCTCAATCTAAGATCACAGTGAGTCTGGATCACACAGTTAGTCTTTGAGTCTGTGACTGTCTGACTAGGCCCCTGACATGCATGAAGCACTTGGGAATCTAGAATAAGTCGTTTCACTGCTTTACACGGACATCACTAGAGCTTAGAGCTCAAGGATGTTTTCTTTAACGAGAAACCTGTTCTTGTAAAAGCTAATTATATGCTTGTGTACTCTATCCGCCATTAAAATTTTAAGGAAGTCCTTAAGTTTCCAAAAAGTTTTGAACGGTTTGACTTTAGTATTCAGAATTCATTTACTAAGGAGACACAAATTGCTCTAGATTTGAAACATTTCTCTTTCTTTTTCTGACTCTTATCTTAGAGGCAGCCACAAGAGTTCAGTCGCGCTTGTGTGAAACACTACTCTTCCAAAGTAAATTTAAACCTTAGAATGTTCAAATACAATGGTAAAGCAGTCATCCAGCATTACGCATGGCAGCATATCGATCATGCATTAATATTTGCTGCCTCAGGAAAGTAGTAGTCAGCTGATGATGATCTGCTCCTATTCTCTAGTTCGCTAGCCAAGACAGCCAGACTAGAAGGACTGCTAAGGATTCAATTGTTCTTAAAAGAATTGGATGACATAGTAGATGTCCGCACGTTCTTAAAAAACGGCATGACATCGATGTTCGCATAGCGCAGCTCTGTGCTCAAGTGGTTGTCTGCGTCTGCTCGGTCATGTGCCTGTCAGCTACCTTTGATCTATCATTTACCAGTGTTTTCCCAGTACTGGCCAGACAGTACTACATCAGATCCCTCTCTCTGGTTACGGCTCATTTCATATCTGACGACACATTCCCAGAATAGTCTGGCCTATTTACGCATTTTCCTCTTGCCTCATACACTTGACAACTTTGAAATTACCAGACAATTATTCTTCTCTCAAAAGGTTAACTACTACATCATATCTGTTCGTTCAGTGGCTACTTTCATCTTGATAAGGGTAGAAGAGACTCTTTAGCTATGGTAAGCAGCTCTTCTAGGAAAAGGACACTCCAAAATGAAGCCATTGTAGTGTCATATCCTCTGTACCATGGTCTTCCACTGTCTTGGGTTAGAGATCTCTTGCTTGAAGGTATACTCGGGCACACTATTCTATCGTGTTTCTCTTCCTCTTGTTATTTTCAAGTTTTTATAGTTTATATATAAAAGATTTATTTTAATGTTTGTTCTTTAACATCTCTTCTAGTTCATCCTTGTTTCCTTTCCTCTCTAGGTTATTTTCCCTGTTAGAGCCCTTGGGCTTATAGCATCCTGCTTTTCCAACTGGGTTTTTAAGTATCAATGATAATAAAAGGAGAATCCTATACAATATAAATCTGAGCAGGTGCTCAGTTTGTAATGCATGATTATAGGAATGTTTTTACCTCCCAAGGGCTCTGTATGCAAGGTGCCAATGCAGTAGTCGTTCTTACGCACACTCTCGGAACGGTTACTATGGTGCCCTCCATGCCTTTGGCATGTCGGTCTTAGCCAGTTGCCCTGGAGGCCCAATCTTGTCACCTTTCCTTGTCAGCTCAGTCTAGTATAGTACTTGATTAATTTGAGTCCTAAATTTGTATTAGATATTGTGAGGAATAAATAAGCTTCTATCAGCTAGTGTATCCTTGTGTGAAGTACATTCTTTGTTTGTAGAGGACTGTTGTACTCCTTCCTCATTGGTTATTGAAAATGCAGTAGCTTAGCAGAGGTGCTTATACTGTAAATGGATTACAGTATATGCATTTAGCTGAGACTAGGCCAAAGATAGGAAAGTTTAACAGAAGAAAAGGGAAAGAAGTCTTAGGGGGGGTTAAGTATCTATTTTCTGGGTTTTGCCCTTCTTCCCTTCAGGCCACATCTTTGCTTGTAGGACAAGTTAGTTGTTCAGTGATTCAAGATGTGGAAGCTTTTAGTCTTGATTATTTAAAAGGGGAACTTAGTTCTGAGTTTACTGGCTTGTTAAATAATAGGCTTGGGAATAATGAAATGCTTTTGAATAATACTCTTACCGAAGTTTCAAGCATGTTGGTATGAACTTATCCATCCTTCAGCAGATCATGTTTTGCGAGTCATTTATGCAAAGCAATGCCTGTTTCTGCCCATATTCCCATAAAGGAACAGGTCATGCCAGTCCCTTATGCAAAGCATGGGCCTTTTTTACGAAAGTCAGTTGATGCTAACCTCTTTAAGAGAAGGAGTTGATTATGTCCTCTAAATTTTGCACCTGTTTCTACACAGCAACAGTTTCCTATATTGTATTACTCCTATTTTTCATATTAAAGCTTGCAAAGAACCATATAACAGTATCACATTAATACCAGAAGGGGAGATCATTTACACCTGATAGGAGATTAATGTAGCAGGTTATTTTTTTCTTTTTATGATGCAAGTTTAAGTTTTCTCTTTATGCATAACTTATATATACCCTCACTATCCACAGGTGGCATAATGCCAATTTCAAGTATTCAACTAACTTTCACTACTGTACCTGTTTCTGTAATCTTGTGCTGGCACAGGAATGACTCCTATCTGTAGTGCAGCACATATTCACAGCGGATCTCCATTTGTGGCCCTACCAAACCAAAGGAAGTTTTAGTTAAACCTGTAATTAATGAAGTTTGAAATTAATGGAATAAGAAAAAGGCAGATTTATATTCTTAACAAATCAGGCCTCTACAACCTACAATTTTAAAAAGATCAAATTAATTTCTTTTTTAATAAAAATTATTTAACATGCTCAAAAGTTCTGTTGATGGAAGCTAGAGATTTTTCCATTCCCCGATTTTCATTATTTATCGTCAACAAGTTTGACAAAGAACCCCTTTTGGTCTCGGAGGAAGTGGTTCACAAACCTTGGGCCTCTTCTAAGATGACCAATTCAATTACTAAATAGGGAAGAACTTTTAAGATCAATTTGTCGATTATTTCACCGAAACCCCCTCATATGACAGGTAACGCAGGAAAACTCTCCTTCATATAAAAACTGAAGGTTTTCAAAACCATCTTGATTCCTTTTACTACTATATTATGCCAGCAATTTTCTTGGTGTAAGGTTAGGAACATGTCTGCGACTCTAGTATTACGTTAAAGGTTTATGCTGTTGAGATCGGTTCTGCAATATGTTGGTTTGAACTTTGCCACTAGCATTGAGATGTGGAATACTATTACGTCATTTATTATTGAGAAACCAACAACTCCAAATCAAATTATAGCCATGTATGTGAAATTTGGATGATTTAATAAGGTTTTTGAGAGGTCTTCAATTTGAACCTTTGGAAAGGGTTTCCTTCAAGTCTTTCACAATTAAGGCTTTGCTTCTTGTAGTGTTAGCATCAGCTAGAATAGCCAGTCAGTTATTGGCTGTCGCAATGCTAGTGGGCTTCAATCGTAGAATGCCTTTATTCTACTTTTACCAAACTTTAGAGCTAAATATTTTAAGACTAAAGGTACAGTATTACCTCATTCTTATCTTATTCCTCCTCTAAATTACCCCTTATCCACTGAGGAATAAAGGAATAATCCCACATTTATTCACTCCTATTGAAATCTACTCATTTACTTACAAGTGGTGTTTTCATTATTTTTGATGTTCAAGGTTCACAAGGAAGGGAAAATCTAGGTTCTAACATTGGCATATGCCCCTTTTTTTTCCAAATTAATCTGTATAATGTAAAACTTTGTAAATTTCAGGACAATTTTTAGAGCTTTGATAAAGCGTGGCATTGTCATTGGAAAAGTAGCAACACCAGGGTAAAGTGTTGTGCCATGGCAATGATGAAGCTTTACTGTGTACATTTACAGCCTTGAAATTGTACTTGAAATCTAAACAGACATGAGGTGTGGTTATAAATCTTTTTAGTGGTCTATATAAACCTACAATACCATTTTCAAATTATTCAATGTTTGTATTTTTGAAGAATCATATTGATGTTCAATCAGTTGGATGAAGCTTGTTTACCAGATTTGGTGAAGTTAATGCTCACGATATTAGAGGTGTAGATATTTCTCTCGAGTCTTTTCCTGAAATTTATCCTATGATGAATTTTTGGGGACAGCTCAATAGCAGCTAATTTCTATGTAACTCATAATTTAAGAAGTGTCAAGTTTAAATTTTATGAATGTTTTACCCCTGTGTGAGTTGAGTAGTGGGAGCAAGGGAGTTTTTTGAGGTTTTGTAGATTGATTAAGGAGGTGAGATTTGTTTTATTGTCATTTTTTAAATATAAAACTTACCCGCTGGTTATATAAAAGAGCTGAAGTCCCTGACGCCAGGGCAGAAAATTCAAATCTCGCGCTATCGAAGATACGCCAGGTGTACCAACCGCACCCTAGCGGTAGAACAGGTGGAACTACACACCAACTCCAGTTCTTCTCTCTGCCGTCATAGCTGACTGACATACAGAAGTTCGCTCTCGTGTTTTTACTCTCTTGGGAAGTTGTTTGGTGATGTACAACGTTCTTTTTTGAGTTTAAGCTATCGTTGATTAATTTTCCTTGGTTCTTATCTTGAAATCTTTTTGTTTGAGATTTTCTTTATTGTTTTTTCCCTTACTTTTTGCTTGTCGGTCTCTCACGTTAACTTTAAAATGGCCGACTCCTCCCCTGCTCAGCGTAGGTGTGTTAGTGAGGGTTGTCGTACACGACTTCCTAATGGATCTATTGATCCTCATTCTATTTGTGTAAAATGTAGGGGTAAATTTTGTTCATTAGATGATAGGTGTAATGAGTGTCTTTCCTTAACTAATGATGATTTTGTTACTTACGATCGTTATGTTAGGAGATTAGAGAGAGATAGAGTTAGGCGTAGTTCTTCCCGATCTGTGGATAGAACCTTACCTAATTTACCTGTTCCTAATCCTGTTCCTTCCCCTGTGGTGGTAGATCAGGAACCTACTATGAAGGACATGTTTACTGCTATTTTGTCTCTTGGTGAGAAAGTTGAGTCCTTAGCAGCCGATAGAAATACTATCTTTTCAGAGTTAAAGGTATTGAAAAACCGTGATCCTATCGGAACTGTGGAAAGTGTTTCAGTGTCTGATGTGGTACCGAAGAATCGTGACTCTCTCGGTGTTGTGACAAGTGTTGATAATGTGGTTAGTGTTGCGGAAGGTGCGTCGACACGGGTGTCTGATGTGGTACCGAAGAATCGTGACTCTCTCGGTGTTGTGACAAGTGTTGATAATGTGTTTAGTGTTGCGGAGGGTGCGTCGGCACGATCTTGTCGTTCACCTAGCCTTAGACCTCTTTCGAGCTCTCGAACCCATGGGAGAAGTAATGTCGAACGGCTTAAGGGAACGAGAAGCATCATCAATCGTGCAGACGTCCCCTCGAACGTTCCTGTTGCCGTAGCTCAGGTCGTTCACCCTCATCGTAGGAAAGGTGAGGTTCATACGTTATCCCCGTCTTCCGATGAAGGGTCGGGGAGTGAGATCTGGCGGCGAGCGTCGAGACCGCTTAAACGCTCCCATGTTGATTCACAGCGTCGGGAATCGCCTGTGCGGCCAGGATGTAGTTCGTGGGGTTCACCGGAACGTTTCCGTTCTCCCAGCGCTTGCACTCCAGCCAAACGTTCAGATCACCGTGTTCGTGCGGATATGATTCCTTCCGATTCGGACCTTGTAACTATTCATGCACCTCCTCTTCCATCGGATTGGCTTTCTTCCCCTGAAATGCGTGGTGACATTAGTGCGAATCTTCCTTCTAGGAGTTCTGTTGATCCGAAATGGACTGCGCTTTTGTCTATGAAGGAACAACTCTCGTCGTTGATGGATTCTTATCAACCAGGTGTTGGCGTTGTGTCTGGGCGTTCGATGTCAGACCAGTTATCGCACAAACGTTCGATGGTATATGGCCTTGACGAGTTATCACTTAGACGGTCTCCCATTCACAGTGTTCAACGCCAGGTTGATTTTGATGAGTCGCGTCAGAGAGTTTTGGTTGACCAGTTTGCGTTTTCTGGTCGCGGGGAAGAGCATCGGCGTCGACAAGTGGACGAGACGCGGCAACAATTTGAAGTAGTGGATCGCCCGCGGCAACAACTTTTGGACGCGGCGCGTCAAAACATTGGTTTACAGCGGCGACATCCTGACTACTTTGATCGCTCGCAGCAACAGTCCTCGGACTTTACGCGACCTCGCGGCGATCTTCAACAGTTACCTTCTGATTTCAAGCGTTCTTCTGTTCAACAACAGTCGAATTCTAAGCGGTCTAAGCAGTTGTTGGTTGAGGATGATCGTCTACATGTCCGTGTTTCGCATCAATCTACTTCTACTTCTCCCCACCAAATTGACTCAGATGTTGGCCTTGACAGGCAGTCCCATCCAGACGTTGTTCCTTCGGTTCAGGCTGCAGCTGTTGCTGCACTGCCAGAAGACGAACCAGAGGAAAAGTCGGATGAGGATAATCCTATTGAGGAAGTCTCTGAGAATGAGGAGGAGAAGCATTATCAGCATGCTGTGGACCTTCGCAAGTTTATGCTTATTTTGACTGGTATTTTCCCGGATTCTTTTACCCCTGTGGCCCCTCGTTCTCCGCCTTCTGAATTCATCTTAGGTAAAGCCACTAAGGTTCCAGTTTACACCAAGATGGTTCTTTCTCGATCTTCTAAGCGGGCCTTGAAGTTAATGGGTTCTTGGTTGGACTCCAAGAAAGCTTTTGGCAAGACGGCCTTTGCCTTTCCTCCCGCTAGGTTAGCCTCTAAATCTAGTGTGTGGTATGAGACTGGTGAAGTGTTGGGCTTGAGTTTTCCTTCTTCTGCACAAGGGGATTTTTCAAGTTTGGTAGATGCTTCTCGTCGTCTTGCCTTAAGGAAGACGAAGATTTGGTGGTCCATTCCAGAGTTCGACCATTTGCTTAAAGGTCTTTTCAGGGCCTTCGAAGTTTTTAATTTTTTGGACTGGGCTTTGGGGGCTTTGAGTAAGAGGGTCTCTGATATGACGGAAACGGACACTAGTGGTTTGGTTCATTTGATGTCCTGCTTGGACAAAGGTGTGAGAGATGGCTCCAACGAACTTGCTGCCTTGTTTACAGCTGGAATTCTCAAGAAAAGGGCCACGATGTGCTCCTTCCTCTCCGCAGGAGTGTCTCCTTATCAGAAGACAGGCCTTCTTTTCGCACCTTTGTCTAATTCTTTATTTCCTCAGGAATTAGTGGGCGAGGTGGCTACTGCTCTCACTCAGAAGGCCACACATGACTTAGTTACTCATTCGACTAGGAAAGTTTTGCCTCCGTCATTCTCCTCTCGAAAACCTAAGGAATCTTCTTCTGGGTTTCGTCCTCAGTCCTTTCGTGGGAAGCCCTCTGGAAGAGGCTCTTTTAAACCAGAAGGAAGGAAACCTAGAGGCAGAGGGGGCAAGTCCGGCCGAGGTAAAGTCTGACTGCCCTCTCCTTCAGACAGCAGTGGGGGCCAGGTTGACTCACTTTTGGGAGGCTTGGGAGAGGAATGGAGCGGACCCCTGGTCCGTCCAGGTGTTAAAGGAAGGCTACAAGATCCCCTTCCTGACCAATCCTCCTTTAGTCACAGATCCAGTGGATCTTTCGCCCAAATACAGAGAGGGTCCCAAGAAACAAGCCATGCTTCTACAGATGTCTCTTTTATTAGAGAAACGAGCAATAGAGGAAGTGCAAGATGTTACGTCTCCGGGGTTTTACAACCGCCTTTTTCTAGTACCCAAGAGTTCCAGGGGGTGGAGACCGGTTCTGGACGTAAGTGTGCTCAATGGTTACGTCCAAAACTCGACGTTCACCATGGAGACTCAGAAAACAGTTCTGGCAGCTGTGAGGAAGGACGATTGGATGGTCTCTTTAGATCTTCAGGATGCCTATTTCCACCTTCCGATTCATCCCAGCTGCAGACGTTATCTGAGGTTCATGGACGGAAACAAGGTCTTCCAGTTCAGGGCTCTTTGTTTCGGACTCTGCACGGCTCCTCTATTGTTCACCAAGATCATGCTGAACGTGGCAAGCATGCTGCATTCGAGGGGAATCAGGGCCTCTCTGTATCTGGACGATTGGCTGATAAGAGCCTCCTCAGCCGATTGTTGTTTGAAGGACCTCAAGATGACTTTGGATCTCTCTAGAGAACTGGGTCTCCTGGTGAGCTCGAAAAAATCACAACTCATTCCATCCCAGGAGATTCTTTATTTGGGGATGGAGATTCACAGTCGGAGTTTTCGGGCTTTTCCGTCGTCGGTGAGAATCCAAGCAGCCCTCCTAAAAGTACGAACGTTCCTGAAGAGAGATCTTTGCTCCGTCAGAGATTGGATGAGTCTTCTGGGGACTCTCTCGTCGTTAGAGAAGTTCGTGACCCTGGGGAAGTTGTTCTTGCGTCCTCTTCAGTTTCATCTCAACCGCCATTGGAAGAAAGGGGACAGCCTCGACAGGGATTGCATTCCCATCTCGACTTCCATCAAGTCTCATCTTCAATGGTGGAACAACGAGCCCAGACTGAAAGAAGGCTTGTCTTTACTTCAGAGGAACCCAAACCTCGTGTTGTGTTGCGACGCCTCCAACTCGGGGTGGGGAGCCACTCTAGAGAAGCAGGAACTTTCGGGGACTTGGACGGTGGAGCAAACCTCTCTCCACATCAATCAAAAAGAGCTTTTAGCTATTCATCTGGCTCTCATCGGCTTCGAAAAGCAGATCAGGGGCAAGGTAGTCCAAGTCAATTCGGACAGCACGACAGCTCTGGCCTATATTGCGAAACAAGGCGGGACCCACTCTTGGTCTCTGTTCGAGATTGCAAGACTGCTCCTCATCTGGGCGGAGGAAAGGAAGGTGACTCTTTTGACGCGGTTCATCCAGGGAGTCAACAATGTGAGCGCAGACAGACTCAGCAGGAAAGGTCAGGTTCTCTCCACAGAATGGATTCTGCACCCGGACATCTGCAAGAGTCTGTGGCGGTTATGGGGTCGACCTCTCGTGGATCTCTTTGCCACCGCGAAGACCAAACGACTAGAGTGTTACTGCTCTCCGGTTCCAGATCCCGAAGCTTTTCACATAGACGCTTTTCTGATGAACTGGTCACACATGGAGGTTTATGCCTTTCCTCCGTTCAAGATCCTTTACAAAGTGATTCAGAAGTTCGTTTCACACGAGGAGACCAGAATGACACTGATAGCTCCGTTCTGGCCGTCAAGGAGCTGGTTTCCAGAGGTACTGGAATGGATGGTGGATGTCCCGAGAAGCCTTCCCATGAGACCCGATCTTCTCAGACAACCTCACTTGGCCCGAAATCATCAAAACCTCCGAGCTCTACGTCTGACTGCCTTCAGACTATCGAAAAACTCGCTAGAGCTAGAGGATTTTCGAAGAAGGCAGCCAAGGCAATTGCAAGGGCAAGAAGGTCTTCAACCATCAAGGTGTATCAGTCCAAGTGGGAGTTGTTCAGGGAATGGTGTAGAACTAACGCGATTTCCTCTTCCAGTACATCGCTTTCCCAAATAGCTGATTTTTTCTTGGACCTTAAAACTAAGCATAACTTCTCGTCATCAACTATTAAAGGTTACAGGAGTATGTTGGCGACGGTTTTTCGACACAGGAACCTAGACCTTTCTGATAATAAGGATCTACGAGATTTACTTAGGTCTTTTGATACGACCAAGAAGATTCAAACGGCTCCCATCGCCTGGAATTTGGATGTTGTCCTTAAATTTCTCATGAGTGACAGATTTGAGCCTTTACACTCGGCTTCATTTAAGGACTTAACCTTGAAAACCCTTTTTCTAGTTACCCTCGCCACTGCGAAAAGAGTTAGTGAAGTTCACGCTTTAAGCAAGAACATTGGTTTTCGGAATGGGAAAGCCATTTGTTCTTTGCAACTGGGGTTTCTGGCCAAGAACGAAAACCCTTCTCGACCATGGCCCAAATCCTTCGAGATTTCTAACCTTTCGGATTTGGCTGGCGATGAATTGGAAAGGGTTCTCTGTCCAGTTAGAGCTCTACGGTGTTATGTGGACAGAACTAAGAATCTGAGAGGTAACTCAGACGCTCTGTGGTGTGCAGTTCGGAAACCCTCGATGCCCATGTCCAAGAATGCCTTGTCTTTTTTCGTTAGATTGTTGATTCGAGAAGCTCATGCTCAGTGTGATGAGTCGGATCAGAGGCTCCTCAAAGTCAAGACACATGAAGTCAGAGCGGTAGCGACTTCAGTGGCCTTTAAACAGAACCGTTCTCTGCAAAGTCTGATGGATACAACATTTTGGAGAAGTAAGTCTGTTTTTGCATCCCATTATTTGAAGAATGTTCAGACTCGCTATGAGGACCTTTTTACGTTGGGTCCTTTTATAGCTGCTAATGCGATAGTAGGTGAATGATCTACCACTACGTTCCCTTTTTTCCTAATACCCCTTTTCTATCTCTTGGAACTCGTTTGTTATGGTTGTTTGTGGAGATTGGGCGTCAGTCTTCCGCAATCTTTGATTTGGCTAGGTGGTCAATTTGTTCCTTGAGTGCACCCGGAACAAGGGTATTGGTTGAGGTCCTGTCATGTTATAGGTGTTTGTACCGTTTGACAGCTCCTAGAGATTTTCAGCCCGAGTGGATTACTGGATCTCTTAAGGATAGCGGACGAAATGAGGCAGAGTATCATTGCTGTCAGCTTCCTTATCAGGTGAGAACTGCTTAAGTTTATTGTATGTAACCCTTAAGTGAATTTTCTGTATGTAGCTGTCTCTGACCCGCCACCAAGGGGTGTCAATCAGCTCTTTTATATAACCAGCGGGTAAGTTTTATATTTAAAAATGATATTTTCATAATAAAATAAATTTTTGAATATACTTACCCGCTGGTTATATAAATTTAACACCCTCCCTCCTCCCCTCTAGAGACTACCTATGGTATGGCTATGAGGCATGGAAGAACTGGAGTTGGTGTGTAGTTCCACCTGTTCTACCGCTAGGGTGCGGTTGGTACACCTGGCGTATCTTCGATAGCGCGAGATTTGAATTTTCTGCCCTGGCGTCAGGGACTTCAGCTCTTTTATATAACCAGCGGGTAAGTATATTCAAAAATTTATTTTATTATGAAAATATCATTTTATGATAAGTAAATATTTGGTAATTAGTTTTACCACAGAAATGTTGGTTCACTTGGTTCATCATTCTATGTTAATCACACCTCCATCAGACCATAGTAAAGGAGTTTGGTTGTGTGTATCAGTACGTTTGACTCTACGATATTTAATAAAAGCTCATGTTTCATTAAGAGCAAGTTTTGTTTGGCTTGATATTTTTTATATGTTTGACCTTTCAGGGAAAAGAGTATTCAGTATTTGAATCCCTGGTAGACTTTATTGAAAAAAGACAATTTTTTAACTAAATGAATTATTTCAATACATAACTGGGATTCATGCGAGTTTTCACCCACAATTTTTTTCTCTACTTATTATTGTAAACTTTCAAAAGAATGATTCAAAATGGCAGTAGGTGAGAGAGACACCATTTACTTGCCTGCTCGTTATGCCGGCGCCTCTTTTCCACGTGAACAAAGGGTTTGCATACGCCATAGTGAATTCATTTTTCTTTAAATTGATCTACCTCTTCCTTCATTTGAATGAAATGCTCATGAATCTCAAGTAAGTTTGAAGTAATTTATATTAGTTTGAGAATTATTTCAATAAATCTGTTAGTTTATAATTAAGGTGAGAGTCGGGTTATGATGATTTATTCTCGATAGTTTCTGTTTTATTAATATTTATTGTTTCATAGACTTTTAACATGGAGATTTGATTGTGAATTGTTCAGATAATTATTGATTTTTAAATATTTCTCCCTCAGATAGAAAGAATGAACACGAAAGAGCTTTATCAAGAGACGAAAAACGAGCTAGAGCGATGAATCTTCCAATCACCTGTGATGACATAATTAACCTCCCTATGGATGAATTTAATGAAAGAATTTCCAAGTACGATCTAACTGAAGCCCAGCTCTCTCTTATTAGAGATATTCGCCGACGTGGCAAGAATAAGGTATGTCCACAAAATTATTAAAATTGGAAGGGATTGTGAAATGCATGGGAATGTCTTTCAAGATGTCAACATTACGTATGGCCACAACTGTAGAAGTGATTTATTATCTCTAGAGAGTGAGTTTGTTTAAATGTCTGCCACTTAGCTTGATTTGCAGAATTTATCTTCAGAGGATCCTTCTAGCATCAAATTCATTACTACTTGACACTTCTTTCCTTAGGCAAAATAATAATGTTTTAAAGAAGCTTCAGCTATGTCTGTTAAATATGTAGTGTTAATATATCCAGATTAGAAATTCCCAAGTTTAAAACTATCTAAAATCTTTGTTTTATTATTTGACCATTATGAATGGCCAAAACCTCCCAGTTTGTTCCTTTTGAAGTTTTGCCTATATTGAATAATTAAATATATGAAGATTAATGAGAAAGCTGGGCAAGAAATAGGTAAGCATCATCCAATCAATGAGTTTTTCATAGTTTATTGAAGGCACAAGTTAGGTTGCAGTAACCAAATAACCAGGGGGAAAAAGATCTGTTATGGAGCAAATTAAGTAAAATAAATTTATTTATGGTGGTGGAATAGTACACCATAGAAGTTTGACAGGTACATTATGAAAGCAAAAATACTTTACCATAGGAACAGCCTTGTTGTGTAGTGCTTATGCCCTGTAGTCACTAAGTTTTGTTAAGAATTAATTTTTAGGAAGAGTTCTTGTGACAGATCATTCAAAATTTCAGGTGGCTGCTCAGAATTGTAGGAAACGCAAACTGGACCAAATATTACATCTTGCTGATGAAGTTAAAGCAATTCAGACTCGCAAGAATGACTTGTGTAATGAATTTGAATATCTCAGCTCCGAACGAACACGTATAAAGCACAAGTTTTCATTGCTCTACAGACACATTTTTCAGGTGAGTATCTTTCAGTAAGATTTGTCGTGACTTTAAAATAATTTTTAGTTTCTTTTGATTATGGAAATAGAGTAATACCATATGTACAGTAAACCTTTGGCATAACTAACCTCTATACAGTGAATTTTGGATCCTATTGAGCAACTATTGTACACTACATTACGGATATAGATGGCTGTGTATGGCTAATCAAGTATTGTTTGGATGGGTGCAGAATTATGCAAAATAATTGAAATTACAGTATGGTAAGTATTTAGTCCACGAGATGTTATTATTACAGGTTAAGCTATAACCAGTTGGAAAAGTTCTAATTATATGGCCTCAACATAGTAATGACTTCCTATATGCTTCCAAACTATAACCATAATTTTATGAACAGTACTTACTTGGCAGTTATATATATATATAGCTTAAGTCTCTGACTTCCAGCAGAATTTATTCGAAAATCGCGGCAACCGCTTTGTGGTGGTTGTGCAGTTAGGTGGTTAACAACCCTTACAGGGTGTTACCTGGAATCATTCCCGTTTTCTGTACCTCAGATCATCTCTGCCGGCCGGATCAACAACATCGTTGGTCTGCATTTAAGAGTTTTTCGAATCGCTTTCCCTACATCGCTGTTTTGGACTTCGTTTGGTGAAGTACAAAGTGTCGGTTGATCCTCGCACTGTTTGTATGGGTTGGGGGTTTGAATGTGCACTAAATAATAGGTGCAAGGAATGCGAGGGTTTAAATGAAGATCGGTTAGCTATGAAGTGCTATGTGCGCAAACTAGAACTCAATAAAATTGAGTTAGGAGAGCTAAATCAAAGTCAAAGTCTGCTAGTGAAGCTAGTAGATATTTCTATTGACCCTTTAATTGTTTCCTCTTTGGAAGTTGTTCCTTCCCTTGACGTAGTAACTCCTGCCCCTTCTACAGGATCTGCGCCTGCGGATGACCCCCGGTATGCCAGGATGGCTGTTGAGTTGGAGGCCATTAAAGCACAACTTGCGGCCTTTAAAGGTAAGGGTGAAAGTGATATTAGTGCTTGTGAAAGTGCAGTGGAGGCGGAAGCTGATCGAACCTGTCATACCCCTGGTCTAGACCTCTACCAAGCTCCCAGGACCAAGGTAGAAGGTACGTCGA
Organism: Palaemon carinicauda; assembly: GCF_036898095.1. Classification (NCBI taxonomy): domain Eukaryota; kingdom Metazoa; phylum Arthropoda; class Malacostraca; order Decapoda; family Palaemonidae; genus Palaemon; species Palaemon carinicauda. The sequence goes on along the minus strand of NC_090765.1, from coordinate 54,086,337 downwards.
CAGCCAAAAGGGGGTGAGAGGTGCTTATCCTTGGTCAGTCGTCTCCTCAGACAGTCCTGTTGCGACCTCCCAGGCTGCTCTTGGCCGCTGTAGAAAAGGCGTGTTGGATACATTAGTGTCTTCACCTGATCCTTCTCCCAGACGCAAGTGGCAATACGAATCGTCAAGACTGACGAAGAGAAGGTGGGACCGGGATGTGCAGTCTCGCTCAACCTCTCCGACTTCGATGTTGTTCCTGTTAAGAGGACGAAACCAAGAGTCCTTAGCCCAGTTAAACCTGCTAAATCTCCTGCTTCTGCTACCAGCCTCCTTCGGAACCACAAGAAACAGCAGAAGTCGCTAAAGCTTTCATGGCGGTTATGCAGGAACAGCTTTCATCGTTAGTGCAAGCTTTCAGCCGCCCTCCTTCTCAGTCCGACAGATGTAAGGATGTCTCTTTTCCAATTAAGAGATCGTCTTCTAGGAGGGAACGAAATGCCTCTCCAAGGGAACCTCTACGCACTTCGTCGGACGTACGACAACGCGCACCCTCTTAATCGGCGCGGCGCCAGGACGTTACTTCCTTTCACTCTTGGCGCCAGGACGATACTACTCTCGCCCTCGGTGCCAGGACGATTCCGCTTCTCGCTCAAAGCTCCAGGACAATTCCGCCTCGTGATTTAGGCAACAGGATGAATGCAGCCTGCCTTATCAGGACGATACCGCTTATCATCATCGGGACAATACCTCTTCTCGTCGCCAGGACGAAATCTACACGGCGCCAGGACGCAAGCAGCCCCCTTCTTCAAGACGTAGAACATGATCGGTAATTCGATGATGTATCGGAAGAGAAACCTGCAGACTCTGCTAGTGATTATAAAGTTCTGTCTCGCTCCCTTTTGGAACTATATGGGGAAGAATTCCAACCTTTGGCTCCTCGTTCTCCTCAGTCACAATTCACCAGGAAGAAGGCTACGAAGCATTCGGCCTTCATTAAGATGAATCTTTCAATTTCTGCCAGGAAAGCACTCGCTAAAGTGTGTGATTGGATGAAGGAGCGGAGGCAAGCAGTCAAACAAGACCACCTTTTCTTTCCCTCCATCTTGACTCGCTTCCAAGGCTGGTATGTGGTATGAGAGGGGGGAACCATTGGGTCTAGGAGTGTCTGCCTCCTCCCAAGGGGACTTCTATGGTCTTGTGGACTCTGCAAGAAGACATGCTCTGAACTCTGCCAAGGTGATGTGGTCCATGTCGGAACTTGATCACTTCGTCAAGGGAATTTTCAGGGTTTTCGAGGTTTTTAGCTTCCTCGACTGGTCTCTCGGGACTCTGGCCAGGAAGACAGAACTTCTGGAAGGCACGAAGGATCTGACGAGTATCATGTCCTTCATGGACAAAGCTCTAAGGGATGGGGCTAATGAGTTGGCTTCCCTTTTCTCAGCAGGGGTCTTAAAGAAGAGGGCCCTGTTATGCTCCTTCACCTCTAGGTCGGTGACTATTGCCCAGAAGTCGGAACTACTTTACACCCCTCTGTCACACTATCTCTTTCCCGAAGCTCTGGTCAGAGATATCTCCCTTTCTCTGGCACAAAAGGCTACTCAGGACCTTTTATCTCGGTCTGCTAGGAAGCCTTTGCCTGTCGTTTCTGCTCCTCTGAAGAAGGAAGAGAGAAAGTTCCAGCAGCCCTTTCGGAGTAGGGCTTCCTCGAGAGCGGATTTCAGGGGGAGAAGACAGAGTTGGGGCCAAGGACCAGCAGAGGTTCGTTTAGGCCCCGATCCAAGAAATGAGATGGATGTCCTCCAGACAACAGTAGGGATAAGACCGTCTCTTTTTTGGCAGTCTTGGAAGAGGAGAGGGGCGGACACCTGGTCCCTCTTGGTCATCAAGGAAGGTTACAAGATCCCCTTTTTAAAGAAGCTTCCTCTCTCAGTACGCCAACGTGTGGAAACAAGAGGCTCTTCTGGAGCTAGTCGACCAGATGTTGGTCAAGGGAGCAATAGAGTCAATTCGGGATCTTACCTCCCCAGGCTTTTACAATCGCCTGTTTCTGGTTCCCAAGAGCTCGGGTGGATGGAGACCAGTCCTAGATGTCAGCTCTCTGAACGCCTTTGTGGAGAAAACAAAGTTCTCCATGGAGACGACTCGGTCCGTGCTGGCAGCAGTTCGTCCAGGCGACTGGATGATATCTCTTGACGTGCAGGACGCTTATTTTCACGTCTCCATTCATCCGACTTCAAGGAAATATCTGAGTTTTGTGATTCAGGGCACTTTGCTTCGGTCTCGGTTTTCACCAGGCTAATGGCGAACGTGGCAGGCTGGTTACATCAGGAGGGGATAAGGGTATCCTTCTATCTGTCGGATCAGCCGAAAGAAAAATGTCTGGAGGGCCTACAGAAGAAGTATTCGATGACTCAGGACCTGGGACTCGTCATCAACAGGGAGAAGTCTCAGACCGAACCGAATCAGACTATTCTCTATTTGGGGATAGTTCTGAATTCAGTTCTTTTTCGGGCTTCTCCCTCCCAGGAAAGGCAGACCAGGTGCCTAGAGAAAGTCAAAGAGTTTTTAAAGAAGCAGGAATGTTCAGCGAAGGGTGGATGAGTTTGTTGGGAACTCTATCCTCCCTAGAGCAGTTTGTCTCGTTGGGGAGACTGCACATAAGACCTCTGCAACACTTCCTAGCAAAGGTATGGAACAGGAAGACCCAGGAGGACTCCTTTTCTTTGCCCATTCCGACAGAGATCAAGGATCTTTTGATGTGGTGGCTGGACCCAGCTCTGTTAGGAGAAGGGATCTCCTTGTACAAGAAGAACCTCGACCTAGTGTTATTCTCAGACGCGTCGGAGTCAGGCTGGGGAGTAACACTAGGGAACAAGGAGGTCTCAGGCATTTGGGAAGGAAGTCAGGTCAGTTGGCATATCAACAGGAAGGAGTTGATGGCCATTCTGTTGGGGCTAAAAGCCTTCTGAACCTCGGTGTCTGAGAAGACTGTGGAGATCAACTCAGACAACACCACAGCTCTCGCATACATCAGGAAACAAGGGGGAACTCACTCACTCTCACTGTTCACAACAGCGAGAGAGCTTCAACTTTGGGCGAGCGAGAACAGGACTCGGCTGTTGACGAGGTTTGTTCAAGGGCAAAGAAACATCAGGGCAGATATGCTCAGCAGGAAGGGACAAGTTCTTCCCACAGAGTAGACTCTCAACCCGCAAGTCTGTCAGAGCCTCTGGAAGTTGTGGGGCAGACCTGTAATAGACCTTTTTGCCTCCAACTTGAACAAGAGGATCCCCAACTACTGCTCTCTAGTCCTGCAGTGGACGCCTTCTTGATGGATTGGACGGGGAGGGACATGTATGCCTTTCCCCCGTTCAAGATCATCAATCTGATCGTCAGAAAATGCGCTCTCCTCGATTCGGGACGAATTATCCTAGTGGCTCCATTCTGGCCTGCAAGGGAATGGTTCACGAAGGTGGTGGGCATGCTGATGGACTTCCTAAGAAGACTCCCGGCAAGTCCAGTTCTTCTCAGACAGCCCCACTTCGAGAGATATCATCAAAACCCCTTCGCTCTCAAACTGACTGCCTTCAGACTGTCGAGGAGCCAGATTGCAGACTTTTTATTGTACCTCAGACAGGATGCTAAGCTGGCTGTATCTACCATCAAAGGATACAGGAGTATGCTCTCGACCGTCTTTAGGCATAGAGGCCTAGAGTTGTCCCATGATGAAGATTTGCAGGACCTCATTAGGTCTTTTGAGACGATGAAACAGGTACAATTAAGACCCCCATCTTGGAACCTGGATGTGGTGTTTAAGTTTCTGTGCTCCAAGAAATTTGAACCTATCTCGCAAGCCTCTCTTCGAGATGTAACAAAGAAAACCATCTTCCTTTTGACTAGCGACTGCCAAAAGGGTCAGCGAGGTCCAGGCGATTGAGAAGCGTGTAGGCTTCAACCAGAATGGAGCGGTTTGTGCCTTAAGGTTCGACTTTCTCGCTAAGAACGAGAACTCATTGAAACCCTGGCCTAGGACGTTTGAGGTCCCTAACCTGACGAATCTAGTGGGTCAAGAGCAGGAAAGTCTCCTCTGCCCAGTTAGGGCCCTCAAAGCTTATTTGGCTCATACTAAGAATGTGAGAGGTGCATCCAGCTCGTTATGGTGTTCAGTGAAGGATCCACAAAAACCCCTGTCAAAGAACGCTTTGTCCTTTTTCCTGAGGGAAACTATTAGGGAAGCCCACCTCTTAAGTGAGGAGGAACACTTCGCCCTGTTGAAAGTACGGGCTCACGAAGTGAGAGCCATTGCTACCTCACTGGCTTATCAGAAAAATATGTCAGTTAGGCAAATCATGGACGCAACGTTCTGGAGGAGCAACTGTCTTTGCTTCTCATTACCTCAGAGAGGTGAGAGTAGACTATGACAAGTGTTATACCTTGGGCCCATATGTAGCTGCGGCTTCTGTATTAGGCAAAGAAGTTGCTACCCCCACTCAACCTTAGTTTGTATGCCTGTATTGGGGTTTGTGTTTTTATGGTTGTCTGAGGATTTCATCTTTTGGTACGGTTCCCTCAGTCGAGATAGATAGTTTATATCTATTCTGCAAGGTTAGGTGGTTAGTTTTAGTAAGGTTGCAGGTTTTTATTTTATGGGGCAAAGGTAGTTTCTAAAGTCTAGTCAAGTTGTTGGTCTTACCCCTTTGACAGACTCGATTGAGTTGTTTGCAGCATAGCAGGTCTACCCCTAGCTGAACACTCCTAAGGGAAAGCGACTCTAGAGGCAGAACCTTTGAAATCAGCTACCTTAGCAGGGAAGGAATCAAGGTTTTTTTTCTCCTACAACTCTTTTGTTGTTTCCCCAACAATGTTTTTCTGTCTGTTTCCCTCCTCCAAATGTGTGAATCAGCTATATATACATAACTGCCAGGTAAGTACTATTCATAAAAATGGATTTTTTTACGGGAATGATTCCAGGTACCATCTGTAAGGGTTGTTAATCACCTAACCGCACAACCACCACAAGACGGTTGCCGCGATTTTCGAATAAATTCTGCTGGAAGTCAGACTTCATCCTTACTGTATTTGGTTTCTTAGCCGAAACAATATTGGTAATTTTCCAGGCTTTTGGTTAGTATACCAGTCTCCCGATATATTCTTTTTGTTGAAAGAATTTGGGATTTTCAGGCAGATTCAGTCAAAGCATTTAAAAAAAATGTTCAAGGAAAATTCATACGCTCTATCCCTTTGCCATAACAGCTAAGATAAAGAGCAGTTTGGTTTTCACGGTTTGAAATGCTGTACTCTAAAAATGTTGATCTAATATCTAGGCACCTGCCATCAGTTTACTTATTTTGAAATGAGTTAAGAAATAAATCGATTTCATTTCAATAATGTAGTGCAGTTGGACCTTATCATTTTGGGGATTTAATAATAGAAACCACAGCTCTCATTGGTTTTTTTTTTAATTGATTCCATTACAGCAATGTAATATACCCAGACCATACCATTTGGGGAGTTGTGTTATAACCACGCCAGCATATGAAGAAAAGCCATTAAGGGTACATTTATGATGTATTCTCAAACCCAGTGTGTGAGGAGGAGAGGCACTGGCTTATTTTCCTTCAATGTCTACTAATTCCAGAAGATACTAAGGCTCTATCACCTGGTTGTGCTGTTGTGTTCTTTCTTCTCCCCTGCCTAATCTTTACTAGGTCTTTGCTCAATTTTTTTTTTCAAGTTTTGACTTCTCCCCCTACCTCATCTATTTTAAAAGTCCCTGTTGCAACCTCTAAAAGAAGAATGAGTAGAAGACATTTTAGAAATAGAGCAAGTCCTGATGATTGGAGTCGTGTATAGGTGACTTCTACCGTTTCTCTTCCTGTGGAGGGACACAGCCCCTTGCATAAGTGCCAAGAGTTGTTCCAAAGCGGGAAGATACATTGTGGCACACAACAGTGGGGAGATGTCTGGGTATTTGGTAGAGATGTTTAAACATCCTTTACCTGTTGGTCTTGTGCCAAGAAGAGTGAAGGGCAAGAATTGTTCCATAATGGGAAGAAACAGCGTACTCAACTCTCATATGAGCTGAGCATATGCACTGCCAGTCAAGTTGAAATTGCACTGCCTTTCTTTCCCCCTTCCTGTACAATCTCTCTTGGGAGGAAGAGAGAAGCGGTACGTGCTGAAGAGACATTGGTGCATGCATTGCTGGCAGCATCAACCAGAGCTACCCCAAAGAAATTTGCCAGAGGTGAAGGAGTCTTTAGATTGTTTCTCTTGCTCATTGGAGTAATGAACCTCCCCTGATCAATCTCTCCCATCTTACTCGTGGGAGAGACAGTATGTCTCTACTGGGAAAGTTCCATTTCTGTGCAGAAAGACGATCCTAGCGTGTTTACACCTTTTACTCGGGGAGAAAGGTGAAGTATTGGGAACACATCCTTCCCCCGAGAATACATTTTAGTACAGAATACAGGTCTTAATGCACTTGCTACCAGTGCCCTGTGTACGGAACCACACGAACTCTGCGGATTGGGATATGAACCATCACCCTCATTCCCTTTCTTCTGGATCTTTTGTTAAATCGATAATTACTATGAAGACTACTGCCCAGTTAGAGGATTACCTTTTAAACAATGCTGTGAGTCTCCATGAAACTGCTCTATATGAGACAGCTCATAAACCTATCATCCACTCAAATGAACACTCATCCATGTGCACTCTTCACATTGCTTTCGGTGTCCAAATGGTACCAATCACTATGTTATCTGTCTTCTCTGCTCTTGTTGGACTTCATTCCTGTTCTTCAGTGACCTTTGGATCACAGACCTTCTGGCATCTTTGATCCAACTTATCATTGGAAGATACCAGTGGTAGAGGAACCCATGATCGTTCTCTTTGCTTGCATGAGCTACAAGATCTTTCTTTCACAAGCACATAAGTTTCCTTGTGCTTTTTTCCTTTTACATTTTGATTTTACAGGAACGTTTTAATTCAGTTCTCTACTAACACGACAGGTTTCCACACCCTTTTTTTTTCCTCCTTGGTCATTTCCCACTTGATCCAGCGTGCACGGCGATCAGGATTATTGTTAATTATGAGTTGCCAAGGAACTATTACACCTGTCACGTTTTCCTGTACCTTTTCAGTGCTACCAACCCAGAAATCTTTTAACACAAGATCTTTGGATGCGTTGAATCTGTTCCACGCTTTAGATGATCTGATGCTCGGAAACCGGTTCAGGATATGGGATCCTTTCACGCTCAAAGTTTATGACATACAGTACCAAGGTCTTCCAAGGATTGGAACAGATGAACTACTCAGGAACGATCCTTGTTCTTGGTCCTGAAGTATGCTATCATGGAAGACGCTTCCAGGATCAGTCAAAGAAAACACCTGGTTTTCAAACTACTGGAACCTCCCAACATGGTTTGATGTCACCATGTCACCCATCAGTGGTTAAGAACAACTCCACCTTTGTAACTTGAATCTACAAGGGAAGAGTACTGTTTCACAGACCCTTTATTATTCAGCAAGGAGCTATGCACCTAGGCCGCGGTAAATAACAATCATTCCAACAAGGAATATTCTAGCAGGCAATGAGTAGGACTACAGAATGGCTCATCACATTTTGTGCATGGCAGAAAGCATTCTTACACCAAGGTTATTGCCATCAAAGGACCCATTTGATCCAGTACTTCCAGTGAGCTGCTCTCCTCTTCCAAGGATGTCAGTAGCATTTAGCACGCCTCCCAATATAGTACAATGCTGATGCTCCTCATCCTCCTCAAATGTTCTAGTAGAACTAGCCATCTTTTGCTAGTGTCATTGTAGAAGGGATATTTCAAAGGTCTGAGCCCCTTTGCAGTGAAAAAGCATTTCTGTCTCATATCTTCCTTTGTCAAGTAAACTCCTCAGTCTATATAGTAAAAGGATGTCACTCAACCTTTAGCCAGATCACAGAGTGAAGAATTTGTACCTTTTCCCCTTCGGAGGATCGGCCTGGGCTCGGCAGTATCTTTGAGCGGTCGTCTCCAGGATCTTGAGCCCCCATGTCTTTCTAGTTGACCCTCCTATGCATACCCTTGACCCGACATCAGATAGGATTTGACCCCTATACACACACAAGCCTTGACCTTGGCATTACTATGGGCTTACTTTTGATATTAATCATTCTCGACAGAGGAAGGATTTCCTCTCCCTTGTTCCGGTGGTTGTGTCCAAAAGCCAGAATGTACCCCAGTACAACTCGTCTCATGTTCTTTATAAGTGGGTGCAGGATGACTCCTCTGTATTGCGAGGACACGGCAATGCGTATTAGATAACTCTAGTCCCATGCGGTGTACCAAAGATTTCCCACGTTGAAAGGGTAGAGCTGAAGATATCCAAGAATAATGCTTCTTGTGACTAGTGCACCTTTCTATGAGCTGCTCCATTGAGAATATGAAGGACCATCCCTGATAGAGCAAAGAAAATTCAGGATATCGGACTAACCTTTAACCTTCAGGAAGGAACCTGTCAAGTGGCAATAGTCCAAGTCTGGTACAATAGAAAACCTTCCCTTCCCACTTAAGTTCACCCTTTGTTCCTGAAGGTAGGAGTCTGGTACGACGGACAATACCTACGGGAGGTACCCACAGGTCCTGGATAAGCATATCCTTGGTGCTGCAATAGCTACTCAACAAATCTTGCTGGGAACCTAGCTCCCTCACAGGACAATAAGTATCTTGTCTAGGATAACGGTTGGGTTGGAATATAAGTCTATAAGGAGAGGTAAAATGTTTGACCATTCTCCTCTTTCTTTTTACCCCCCCTACTGGGGTGAAGCAGTCATTCCGTCACAACCAAGTATCTTAATTTTTTTTTTTTTTTTTTTTAACAAACAAACAAGTTTCTATGAAAGTATCTTACTCCTTTCCTTCTAGACGAGCGAAAGAATGGATCGAATGTATGCCAAACTCATTTCTAAAAATTTACCACATATTTAGATAACATATTCTTATAAATATAGGTTCTTACGCGACTGCCTACTGGTTAAAACCTGTGACATTTTCATGCCCAGGTAGTGTGGGTGAGTTATCACTAAGGCTCTTCCATAAGACAAAAGTGTATTTAAATTTCCCAGGTTAGTAAACCAGCCACTTTTGGTTGTAGAGACTTTCGCCCTCCTAAATATAAGTCCCTTATTAAACAAAAATGGCTTGTGTTCGTGTGGGAGCAAATCACTAAGTTTTAATTACCAGTCTTACTATAAGTGGTATAAGGCATTTATGAATAACTATAATGTTGTGTATGATCATATATGTTGTATTTTATAGTAAATGTACCTTTAAATGAAAATGCTTTAGTAATGCATGTTTTTTTTTTCCATAACCATTGTGTATTCTTTTTGACAGAGTTTGCGAGATCCAGATGGAAACCCCTATTCACCACACGAGTATTCATTGCAGCAGTCTGCTGATGGTAGTATCCTCCTTGTACCAAGGAGTAGTCATTCCATGGATCCTGGCTCCAGTAGTAAACCTCGTGGAAAGGATGATGGCAAACAGTGACCAATGTTGGTTACATTGTTTATTGATTTTCTCCCTTTAAAAGGAAATAATGCCACAGCTTGAGGGAGAACCTTTCTCTGGAGCACCCTTACTGTATAACAAAGTCATTAGCATAAATGGATTAGTGTTTGTAGATGGTTTGAGAAAGATCGGTTTTGTTAAAGTTTTGAAATTTTAAGGGTTTTAAAGAATTCTTTTGGGATTTGGGAGCATTTGTTATGGCACTCAACTTGCAGACAACTATAATTACGCATGAAGTGTGCTTTTGAACTTTGCTTTGTATTCTCATCAGAAAGCAAACAGCAAGTATTATTAGTGGCTTCTTTTTCTCAAAAAAAAAGGGAAAAACCTTGACATATTATTTTGTGCTGGTTGCAGAACTCACGAGCTTACCTTTGTATTATACAGTTAGCTGTGCATGCATATTAAATTAATGTATATTTGTTTTTCATATTGCACAGCAGCCCTACATTTCATGTCCTGACCACTTTAAATTTATAATGAATTTTGCAGAGCAAAAGCATAGAAAAATTGGCAATTAAAGAGACAAATGTTCTTGGTAATTCAGTAATGTTTCTTGTAACTGTACACAGCCTAAGAGAATCTTTCCATGAGTAGCGAGATCTTGAGACTCACCAAATCATTCAGAGATTTAATTGCAAACAAATATTACCCTACCATATGTATATTGTACTGTGTACATCCTTACATAAATTAGTGTGTCCTTTTTGTAAGTCCTTATGGTGCCTGGAAAAGATTTTGGTCTCTGATGCTGGAAAAGATTTTGGTCTCTGATGCTGAGGACTAGTGCACCATTTTCGACTTGCTTAATAATATCAATATGAACATTATTGTATGTCCTATTGAGGTATATCCTATGGTGCTCTTATGGTCCTTTAAAAGATAGAAATTATTTTGGTAAATAGGTTAATGGTAATTTTAGTAACTGTGAAAGTAAACCTGGTAATTTTCACCCTGTGTATACAGTCTAGTTGGTCAGTGATGTGTGATACACAGTAGGTGAGGGTAAAAAGGTATAGTTGAGAATTTATTTTCTTTCAATAAAACTTCACCTTTTTTGGTGGTGAATGATGTAAAAGTTGTATTAGTTATTTTTGTAGAATATATGCTGTATTATTGATTTCACGATCATATTAATTACAGTCCCTCTATTTACCTATTACTAAACACCTGGCAAGGCCGAATGAATAATGCTGAATAGTTTCTAACAAACAACATACATACTGTATTAGACAAGACCTCCCAGGTTGGAGGTTCCTTTCCATCTCACTCATAAAATGACACTACTTTGACTTATTCGTAATGCATGTGTGAAAGTACTTGAAGGATGTTCATGATTAATGTACAGTGTGAAACAACGAAACATATGCAGACCACTTTGTATAAATTCCAAGCTAAATTAGGAATGGGTTTGGGGCTTTTTAATAGCAATATATTAAACATGATCAAGTTAAAAAATATACCTTTGGGCCAATCATATAACTTTACTAGGACTAAACATTAAAAACTACTATAAAAGCTTGACTGGTTTAGGTACCAGGATTCTAGGGAAAAAGTCAGTTATTACTATTTTTATCAACAAGGCAGTAATCATACCTGGAGAAGACAAGATGATACTAACCAACATTGCCAATAGGGAAAGAAGCCCAGTATGGACACATAAATACAAATGTAAACAATTGATTATAAGAAAGTTATATAAAACCAAAATTTATAGATAAAACTATGAAATGATACAGGAACAGGAAAGATTAATGAGTGGAACAAAACCTAAAAATCAGTACATAATAATTTGAACTTTATACAGGTTAATCATCTGCGAGAAGCCCAAGTCTTCACGCACAAGATGGTAAAGAGATAAAAAATTGTCTCTTTCTATTGATACCAATACAAGGGTAAGGAAGTTCATGGGTCAAAGAGGCATGTTGGTAGTACTTCAGTCTTTATTCAGGCAAAACTAAATTATTTAAAATTCTGAAGACTGAGCTAGTAACAGCAGTAATCAAGCATTATTGCGACCGATTATTTTGGCCTAAAGCCAGTGTGATACAATATACAGTACATGTAATTTATCATGCAACATCAATGGATCCAGTTGTAAAATAATACCAAAAGTTCTAAAATTTCCAACATTTATACATACATATATCAAGGCACTTCCCCCAGTTTGGGGGGTAGCCGACATCAACAAATGAAACAAAACAAAAAGGGGACCTCTACTCTCTACGTTCCTCCCATTTATGTTAGATAATAAGAGTTTTCCCATATTCTGGCAGTTTTTAATGTTAAAAGCAACTAAGTAGTATGAATTTAAAAGAAATATCATTAGGTAATTGATATCTTACAGTGAAATATTTTTTTTCCTTGAGGCGAGTGGTGCTTGTGCTTGCAATGATTGATAAAGAATTATATCACAAAGTATATTTCTACACGAAGATACAATGGTTAATAATCCCCAAAGCTGTTCTTGACAGATTTCTGTACTTTTTTTCTTTCGGATAGCTATGATTTCAAGTAGCAGTACAAAAATCAAATAACCACCTAATTTACATATGATAGATGAACATCTGGTCTGCAAGCATGGTCGAGGCCATGCATTTAATAATATAACTACTCTTCTTGGCTAGTGTTAAACTAATATTTTGTTTTTTTTAGCATCTATTCAGCACTCGTGTTCGTCCTTTCTGCTACCTAATTTTAGGTAAAACTAAGCGAGAGATTTGCATCTGTGAATTTTTTTTTTTTAAGCGTTGGTTTTTTTTTCAGAAAAGAAATGCTTGTGACCAATTAAGAATCATTTAGTATAAGAAATTTAAATTTCTTTTGTAATACAGTATGGCTGAACAATATTTTCAGTATTTTGTTGAATATTTTTGTATACCTTCAATATATATTCATTATAGTTATTGAACTTTGGTTTACTATCGAAATAAAGAAAAACTAAATTATGCCTCAGGAAATGTAGTAGATCAATTAATGGAAAGCTAATCATTATTAAGATTTAATGATTCTCTAATATTATTAATTATGCATTTACATAGTGCAATATATTGTTTTTAGTATCTCATCAGAATGAAAGAATTCTTCAAGCTTTATTTTCTCTGAATGAAAGCATAGTAAACAGTGATAGCATGTTAGGCTTCATTATTTTATTTACAGTCTTTATTCAGTACTTTATTACTTTATTTGTGTATGAACCCGAAAGCACAGCTTTGCTTATTCATAAATATTTGTATGTACTGTACATCACCCCCAAAGGTCATATTCTAAATGATCATGTAACTGCAAACATTATTTAAATGAGACCCATTAATTAATCAGATTATGCATTGACTACCTTTATGCTAGATGAATCTTCTCTTCAACCAAGATCTTAGCCTAACATGTAGCTAATCAGCTGTACAAATATAGTTAGTTTCTTGAAATCCTTAAACTTAAAAAAAATTAAAACTTTCAACATGTTGGGCCCATAAGCTACCTCAAATTTTACATCCCAACAAGTGCTTAGGCTTTATAAATAACTCCTCTGTCATGGATTTGTACAGCTTTCTTGAACAGTCCTTCACATATATGTTAAAGATTTAATTTTGTACAAGCTGCAAGAAATTCCCTTAGCTATATACTGTACAGACTATCACAATTTGTATATTTTTTGCAGTAATTATATGCATAAAATTTTTTCCCAAGAGAAATCTAAATTGATGATTCATGCTAGATTACTACTTTATCGTTTTACTTCTGAACTTGGCAAAATTGAATATTAGATATGTGTTTACTAATTATGAGCTTATATATTTTGTATGCTTGCATTATTATTGATATTCAACTGTTTTGCCTGTTTCATCACTATTGTTACTTTTCATTTTTCTAATGATTTGGGAGAGCTGTATTTTTTTTTTATACAAGCAGAAGTATAGAACTAAGGCCAGGTGTAATTTTCATGTGGTACCTTGAACTTGTGCTTTGGAAAATACTGTACAGTATTGTATAGGTTTAACCATGTAAATTTTCAATTTTTGAGCCTCCTATCAAATAAATTTAAAAAGTTTGAGTTTATCTAGGGGTTTTGATTATTCTAAATGACTGTTTATATTCTTGGAGAATTTAAGGGACTTGAGTCTACAGTTGAAACTTCTTAATTCAATCACAATTTATTGCCTCTTAAGAATTTTTTTCTTATTTTTGTTAATATTTTTTTATGCCAGTATAATAATAAATCATTTAACTGATATTGTGAATTACATTGAGGGCTTTGCTAAAAGTTAAGGTTCTGTATTTAGATTACTGAGCTGCAAGAGAAAATCTGATTTTGCTAAAGCCATGAAGGCTATGTGATGAAATGGAGTTTTCATCTCGATAGGTTTATACATACAGCCATTCCCTTAAACATTAACCTAATACTGAACTCTGTTCCTGCCTTAACATGCCTTGTAATTATATTTCAGTACTATACCCTAAAATATGGTAAAAAAAAATAGAAATACTGTCAAGTACTCTCAGAGATACCACTGCCTTGTGTACTGTACTCATATTGCACCTATATGTACATTTTAAAATATATATAGTAGCACTATAACAAAATCATGGTATGAAAAACAAACTAAATTTATAGAGACTACCTCTACATGGGGTTTTTCAACTAAATACAGTATATTGTACATGGCAACTATTATACATCTCTCAAATGTTTGTTGGCTTCAAGCTTGATTACTCAGGGTGTAACTTGCCCACCAGAGGTATTGACCAAGTTTGATTACTCATGGTATGACTTGCCCACCAGATGTATCCCAATGGAAGATGAGGTACTGGCACTAGAAAATCCAAAGGAGGGGGATGATGTAATTGCCACAAAAAAGATAATACTCTGATAGTAGTAAAATATTTAAAGACTGTTTTCTTCAAGTTATTATCTTTGGAGATTTTCTCGTGTGTTTTCTTTGGAGGAAGAGGTTCACCATCGATTTGCATTATCTAAACTCAGAGTTCAGCTTGTGTAATATGAGAATATTAAGATAATCATCATGTGACCTTGCCTTGAAGGGTTTCTTTGTTGGAAAATTTGTTCTTTCATTCCTTTGGACAATTTTAATACCTCAGACCAATTGCTACCTTAGGTCTCTGGTATCCATCTGAAACCAGTTGTTGATCCTCTTGTCACATTTTTTCCTTTCCAGTCCTCTAAATACAACCTTGCAATTTATATTTGTGAAGCCACAGAGCTCCAACTTCCTTTTCTTGAAGTATATGCCACTTACAGCTGAAATGAATACAACCAGTGAAAACGATACCTTTTAAAAAGAAAGGCAGGCACTTTGCAACCAAAATATTATCAAACAGAATTGTTAAGCTTCTTTAGGTTAGTTACAATTCCTTGATCAGTGGTTAGTAATGTTTGATATTCTGTTTGTAGGAAGGAAAAACCTAGGATTATGAAGTCGATGGCAAACATATTGGACTGGAAAAAGGGGGTCCAACAGTTTAGCTAAACAACACTCCCTTTACCTCACTGGATGTCACTGTCTTTGAAATGGAAGAACTCTATAACATACAAAAGGATTGAAGAGCTTGCTTTGGCATCTCACTCACCAAGGATTGCACTCTGATAAAGTAGTTAATTGTGTACAATGGGTGATAATCGTATTATGTCAGAATACTTTTCTTTTCAGTCTATAGCATTTTTTCTAGAAAACCTATTCTATCCCCTGCTGTAGAACTAAGAAAGAGAGTGGATAATAAGCCATGCTCTAGTATTACTGTCTTTACTCGAGATGTTTTTCTTGATTAAACTTATTGCCATTGGCTTTGTATTATCAATGCCTTTAGGTTTATGATGGTAGCTATTGGCTTTCTATTATCAATGTCTTTCGGTGTATGGTGGTAATCAGCACAAACAAAGGTGGGCAGTGAAGTTATGAGATTCGATGACTAGATTCTGTCTAATCTATTGGGTTCATGTTACCAAGGGCCCATGGGTCTTTTAAAATGAAACTTAGTCTCCTATATTTGAAAGTGGCCAATTATAAAGTTTACCTATCAGCATAAATGCTTCCTTGGTTAATAGCCCCAATTACCTTCATTACACTTCTTTTGTAACCTCCTAGCTTACCACTGTTACAGGTGCAAGTTTTCAATTTTGCTATCATAATTTTTTTAACTTTTGACATTAATAACTACAGTACAGGGTTTTACCTCTAATATGCTTTGATGCTGAATGGCCATAGAGGCCCTTGGGCCAGCTATTATATAGCTCAAATTCTTAAATCGAATTTAATCCAACATAACCCATAGTCTGCAGTGAAACACTTAGCAGCTACCTGTAATTTATGTTGTGATAGTACTATAAATAAATTTTTAATAAGCGACCTATGGCATGGAAATCGTGTGTTGAACTGGGCAATCTAGTTATGGGCTCCAAATAACGCAATTCCTCAGTCATTCTAAATTTTTCCGGCTTGGTAATTTCAGTGACTATCCCCATTAAAAGTTTCCTCCTGTAACTTTCTGCTTCATATCACATTGACATGGTCTTTAGATCCAATAATCCATTATTTCACTGCAAAAGTACCTCACTGTATGGGTTCGAGATGAAAAGTCTTATACTGTATATCACCAAGGGGTATTGTAATCATTTTCCCCTACACAGTAGTTAAAATGTCATAACTACCAGTACTGCAATGCTGAGTGCTACCATGTGCACACCATGTTGATTCATATACCATACTTCAACTCCAAAATAGTAGACATTTGGAGTTATACTCCAGTAAAATAAGAAATTGATAGCAGATTTATTTATTTTAATTTGTATCAACAGATTGTTTCCAGTTTGGGTTTATCACAGTGGCTTTAAAATTAATTTTCTTAATTTTACTGCTTCAGAGAGGAAAGTACAATAGTATCAGCCTTATTTGTTCTTATATTAGAATGGAACATTAACCTTTACTGGATAAAGGAAAGAATTGTTACTTTTAAGTTGGTAAATGAGCTCTGATTAGGAAATCTATTTTAACTGAAGAAATGCCTTAAGCAATTGTCTGTAAGTTAACATTTATATTTATACTAGTTGTTTTTTTTTTTCATGTACAGTTTTAGCTTATACTTTTTAATCAGTTTAATCAAATGGTTAAAGCCTGTGGAGAAAACTTGTGGAAGGGATAACAGATAAATCTAGTATAATGTTACTCCAGTGTGTAGAGCGAGACAAATCGATACATGCAGTAACCGTTTATGGTGTGCATCTGGCTTAACTAGCACAGCTTGTCCAGTCACTAACTAGCCTAGCTTGTCTCATCACTTATGGGGAAATACTGGTACCAATAGTTACTTTTAGTCTTAGCATTCTTGATTCTTCTGTTTCATCCAGTGGAAATTTTATGATAATTTTAGTTCTGTTCAGTACAATTTTATTAAGTTGATTTACTAGGTAATACTGGTTGGGTAATATATATGCACTTACTGCTCAGACTTCATTTTCTCCCCTTTTGAGTAGGGAAGTATTGAATTTATGGATGTACATATTTATAACAATTTATCATCAAAAGGGTGACTTCTTGTGTGTGAAACTGTTTATTTTCAGGTTTGTACAAAGTGTATCCCAGTGGTTAGTGCGATCCAAAAGTGCTTTTGACATAGGCTATATAACTTTTTCTTTGGAAAAAGAATGTAGAATTAATGAGGCAGAGTATAAAATATGTTTTAGTATTTATGTCCAGCATGTGAATGAATTTTGGATTTCTTTCCACCCCAGATTCAACTTCCTTGTCTGATTTGTATAAAATACTCTACTTCATGAGTATATTTCTCCACATTGTTACTTAAAGTGTAAAAAAACAGGCATTAAATTTTTAAGTAAACCACATTGTTTTTTCTTCGTAGACCTAACTTTAGTTTTAGCTGTAATCCATCACCAAGATTCTCAATTTGGTAAAGATTTTGTAATGGTTATTTTCTGTTGGGATGACTATTGACATGATTGACTTTAATGATACAAAAAAAAAAAAAAAACATGATTGCAGGTATGAGGTACTCTATTATACTGAATTAGAAAAAAAAAAAAGTTTTCCTGATTTTAAATGATTAATAATGTGAGTCTTACTACTACTATGTTAACCCCCTGAACTTTGGCAAAGTCAAGTTAGAAAACCATTGTAAACAATGAACCAAAATAGATGCATTCATGAAGTGTTACTGGCTTTTATGAAATAGTTTACTGCTGCCAATGTTCATTGTTGACTAAAGGATTAAAGCCCACCTTGATGAACGTGCGTAATGTGGAAAAATAGCATACTGTATTTCATATGCTAATCTTACTATTAAAACAAATATTCCTGTCTTGAACTATGTTTTGATAGGATTAGTGCTTTTACAGTAAATTTGCAATAATATCACTCTATGGTATATGTGATGCCTCTTTACAGGATCAAGGACTAAACATATTTGGTCTCAAGATCAGTTTAATGAGAATACCAAAGGAGTACGCTATCAAGTAACAAATGTCCATTTACATATACTGTACAGTACTGTATATTTAAGCTACATGAAGTTTATTACTGAAAATCTACAACCAAATTGAAGCCAAACTGAAATTGTTGCATAGCCACTGTTTCTCGAGTCTGCAAATTATACATATTTACAAATGTATTTTTGTGCAAAATTCATCCTTTGTGATTATTTTTAAATGCCATATCTTGATAGTGTTTCCTATTTACATATGAAATTTTCATTTTATTTTTTGTTGATAGCCTAATTACCCTTTGTTCCAACACGGTTACTTACCTAGAACTACCTTCTTAGGAGTTACTGGTTAACTCTACCTAACCGACCAGCTTTTTGTATAGTTTACCCCCCTCTTCCTGTTTTCTACTGGGTCAACCTCTGGCAGTGTGGTACGTGCCCTGAGGCGACCCCGGGGTCAGGCAGCGTGCTAGCTCAGGTCGAATCGCCAGTAAGTTTCTGGTCGCGACGCGATAAACATCTCGCCGCACTCTCTCTTACCTTATGCGACCCTCGTGTCCCCCGATCCTTTGTGCTTACCGCGTGTTACCCACGTGTTTTCATTTTCACTTTCCCGTTCCATCCTCGTGTCTCTTGGTGTGTTAGCCTTGTGTTATGGAGCATCCTCGTCATTGCCCTGGGCCTGTGGCTGGGAAGTCTTGCGGGGCTTTCCTCTCTAAGCCTGAGGTTGATCCCCACTCCTTGTGCTCCACGTGTAGGGGGAAAGCGTGTTCCCCTACCTCTACGTGCCCGGAGTGTGCTAATTGGTCTGATATCCAGTAGGTGCTCTTCGGGACGAAGAAGAAGAAGGCGGCTAAGATGCCTAAGGATTCCAGCATTTCTTCGCCTGTAGGTTCGCCAGACGCCTCGGTAGACCGTAGCGCCCGTCCTTCTTCCCCTACCCAGCGTAGGGAACGAGGTAAGTCCGTTGCGGGGAAGAGGCCCATTGCCCTTCCCCAAGAGTCTGATATTCCTGTGGGGGAAGTTTCCAGTGTGGGTAGGAGGCGAGGGCCTGGTGCCCGCAGGTCCCGTCGCCTCGGAAGATCCAATGTGGGGTAGGCCGAGTGCCGATACTTCCCCTGCCTCGTGGCGTGTTTCGGGTGCTTCAACCGCCGGGGGAGACACAGAGAAAGGTAGTTCGTCGTCCTCGGACCCCGCCACATGGGTGAAACCAAGGACTCCCTTCAGGTCTCCCGTTAGAGGAGAAGAGGATGTAGATCAATGGCTCTGTAAAGGGCTCGCGCGGTCTCCTCCGGCTCCCTCGGCTACGCAACCCTCCGTGTTTCTACAACCGCCCACACCTGAGAAACGGCGTGATTTTCCCCCGCGGTCTTGGACGTGTCGGCCGGTCGGAGAGCTCCGTCCTCATCCTCGTCGTCATCGGACTCTTCGTCTTCTTCGTCTTCAGAGGACGAAGACAGGAACCTTAGCAAGAGGAAGAGGGAGAAATACCGAAAGAAGAAAAAGTCTCGTTCCCGCTCGAGGCACGGTAGGAAACGGTCGAAGTCTTCTAAGAAAAATAGCGAAGAGGAGTAAGTCAAAGGACTGGGTGAATGTCACAGTGCCCCGGAGCGAGCTGTTTAGGTTTTCCACAGCCGCGGCCGCTTCCGGGTGGCTCTCTAGAGCCTCGCCTTCGTTGTGTCACCCTCCTAGCTCCTCCTTCGGACTGGCCGCCCGGCATAAAGGCTCGAACCGGGACCCCCGTGTATTGTTTAACCCGACGGTAGCCTTCGCCCCTTCTTCCCTTAGGAAGGATATAAGGAGTATGAAGGAAGGCTTAGCGTCGACCACGGGCACCTTGGAGGCCTTCCTTAAGCACCATGGGCGCCCTTCGGTCCGCATGGATCCCCCATCCACGGAGCCCCCCGTGGAACAAGGTACTCCCATGACGGATGCCTTCGTCCCCACGGGGCAGCCCATGCCACTGGCAGACTCGTCGGGCGTTCCTTTTCCCACCGTTACGGCGTACAGTGAACCCTCGTTTATCGCGGTAGATAGGTTCCAGACGCGGGCGCGATAGGTGAAAATCCGCGAAGTAGTGACAGCATATTTACCTATTTATTTAACATGTATATTCGGACTTTTAAAACCTTCCCTTGTACGTAGTACTGTTAACAAACCACCCTTTAATGTACAGAACACTTAATGCATGTACTACAGCACCCTAAACTAAAACAGGCACAAATATTAAAGGCGATTTTATATCATGCGTTTCCTAAACACCTAAAAAGCACGATAAAAAATGGCAACCAATGTTTTGTTTACGTTCATCTCTGATCATAATGAAGAAACAAACTCATTTAGTGTACACATATATGTATAGGTTAGTTTTTGCATCGATTATATTGATTATACAGTACTGTATGTTGATTTTTTTATTACCAATGTTTTAGTTTACGTATTTTTCTTAGGACTTCCAAATGAAATCTTTTTCTTTATGACGCCGCCTGAAACGACGGCGTGTACGCTCAGTAAACAACCACGCTCAGAACAAACAAGGCATTTAACGCGCATGATGATAGTGATAAATAATGATACAGTACATACAGTATTTACAGTAAAAGCATTTACAAAATATGTTACCTTACAAATATAAATTATACAGTACTTGTACGTAGCAAAGCAGGAAAACAATTAGAGAGAGAGAGAGAGAGAGAGAGAGAGAGAGAGAGAGAGAGAGAGAGAGAGAGAGAGAGAGAGAGAGAGAGAGAGAGAGATTGTTTTACGTACGTAAATGTAAATTTTAAACAAAAAAAATATGATAGGTTACAACATGTAGACTTTTAAAACCTTCCCTTTAACTTAATGCATACAGTACATACATTACTAAACTATAAAACAGGTTAAAGTAAAAAATAAAGATTGTTACTGTACTCACCAAGAAAGAAGTTCAAGAAAAACTTGAATGGTGATGGCGATGAATTTGCTGCACAGTAGAAATGATGATGATGAAGCTGATGATGTGTTCTACTGTGCAGTCAATGATAGTATTTTACGTCTCTTCAGACGGAGGTGTCTTTTCCTGGGACACCTCTTCAACTTCTTCCTGGGAAACTTCTTCAATTTCTTCCGAAGGCGTACTAGCAGGAGGAACTGGCTCTTTTTTGCGAGGCTGGAAGAACATTGTGATCGGAAGTTGTTGCCGCTGCTTCTTTTTTCAATCCAAGAGCATCCTGTAGGGAGTCATGATGTCATCGACCTTATTTGAGAATTGCATCGAGCGAACCATATCCTCGTCCCACTCTTGTAACATTTCTTTCGCCTCCTTCATATGGTTGCAGAACTTGGCAAGCCGTTCTAATGTTAAGCCCGTTTCTTCGACATTTTCTTGGGTCTCTTCCTGGGTACCCTCACTCTCTTCCTCACTTGCCGATTTCGTCAGGTCTTCGAGGTCTGCGTCAGTTAGGGGCTGGGAATGGCAGTCCAACAACTCGTCGACGTCTTCAGTCGTCATGTCGCCAAACCCGTCACCTCCAATTATGGCAGCCAACTGCACAGATTTCCGTATTGCAGAGTGTTGGATTTCCGACGGAGTAAATCCCTTGTCGTCGTAAACAATATCGGGCCACAGCTTCTTCCAGCTCGCATTCACGGTTGCAGGTTTCATCTCTTGAAGTGCCTTTTGAATATTCTGCAGGCACGTGGCTATGGTGTACTGCCGCCAGTACGCCTTCAAGTTGAAATCTTCATCCTCGTCATCTTGGGCAGCATCCACACACGCAACGAGGTCCGCCAAGGTATTCTTCGTGTAGAGGGCCTTGAACGCCCTGATAACCCCCTGGTCCATCGGTTGAATTAATGACGTGGTGTTGGGTGGCAGGAACTCAACCTGAACGCCCTCACGCGACAGGTCAGTTGCGTGTCCACCAGCGTTATCCATAAGGAGAAGGATCTTGAATGGCAAGCCCTTCTCTAAGAGATATTCATGGACTTGCGGGATGAAACACTGGTGGAACCAGTTGGAGGTCAGCATCTTCGTAATCCATGCTTTTTGATTATGCATCCAGTACACGGGAAGGAGATTCTTATTTTTATTTTTCAAAGCGCGAGGATTTTTCGACTTATAAATAAGCCCCGGCTTTAACAAAAATCCAGCAGCATTGCCACACATCACGAGGGTAACGCGATCCTTGAATGCCTTAAAGCCAGAGGCTTTGGCTTCCTCTTTGAACAGGAAAGTTCGCGACGGCATTCTCTTCCAAAACAAGCCGGTTTCATCCATATTAAACACTTGTTCCGGCTTGTATCCACCTTCAGCGATAATGTTCTTGAAAGTCTGGTTCACGTAAGTTTCAGCAGCGGCAGTGTCAGCGGAAGCAGACTCCCCATGCAGGGAAACGCTTTTCAGGGCGAAGCGTTTATGAAACTTCGCGAACCATCCTTTGCTTGCGGAAAAACGTTTCTGAGGCTGGGAATCAGTGGACGTCCCTGGTTGAGGATCATCTGCATCATCTTCAGCATGGTTGCCGTCGTCGTCTTTAGGTTCCTTTGCAGCAAAATTCTCATATAAGCTCAAAGCCTTTGTTTGGATGGTGTTCGTATCCAACGCTATGTTCTTCTTCCGGCAGTCGGCAATCCACACAGCTAAAGCACCTTCCATGCGTACGATCGTTTTATTACGCGTTGTAACGACTCGCTTCGCTGATCTGCTAAAGGTGATTGCAGCAGTCTTTCTAATGTTCGCCTCGTCCTTTTTGATATAGCGAACGGTGGATTCGTTGATGCCAAAATGGCGGCCGGCGGCCGCGTAACTTCTACCATCTTTTAACATGTCGAGAAGCGTAACCTTCTCAGCTATCGTCATCATCCTTCGGTGGCGTTTAGGCTCGCTACCAGCCTTACTAGAAGCAGAACGCTTGGGAGGCATTGTACAGTAGGATTTAACAGAAAGTTCAACAAAAAGTTCAACTTAAAACAGTCGCACACAGCACAGATTAAACTTCACAAACTTAAGAACGTCTACTCAGCAATACGCGGAAAGAGAAAGTGAACGATCCAGCCCCGCGAGAACTTTGATGCTGCGGGTAGAAGATGCGGGCAAAACACCAATCACAGGCTAGATAACAAAACTTGAGTTTTGATTCGTCATCTATCAGCGCTTGAACCAATCACAACCCGTCTTACAGTACTATGATGCGTTGGTTACTCATAGAAGATGCCCCGCGCATAATGAACGTACGTAGATTAAGTACAATACCGTAATAATAATAAATAATGATAATAATACTGTACAGTAATAATAATAATAATAATAATGATAATAATAACAATAATAATTTTATTAACAACAACAACAATAATAATAACAATAATAATAAAAATTTACGTACGCTATTTTACGCCTTTCTCTCTCTCTCTCTCTCTCTCTCTCTCTCTCTCTCTCTCTCTCTCTCTCTCTCTCTCTCTCTCTCTCTCTCGTACGCTTACAGTATTCGAAATGTGATTTTTGCAACAAAGAATATTATTGGATGCAGTACTGTACTACGTACGTATACATACAAAAGATTCATGGAAAAGAAGCACATCCATTACAGTACACACCATTCTAATATGGTATGACTGCATCTGATTTGCGTTTCATGTTCGATTTAATTTTACTACGTACTGAATTATCGTATGATCACATTCTCTTTTCGTGTTTTATTTCTTTCTGTGCTGAATTATATATCATATGTAATGCAATGAACAATCAGTAAGAGCAGATATTACTAATTACAGTATTAATGGAATTACAGGTAACAAAATATCGTATTTGGTTGTCTTCAGATTTCGCGGTATTTTCTAATTTTCCGGAAAATCCGCGATATGTATATATATATGGGTTATGGGAAAACCCCGCGAAGTGGTGAATCCGCGATTGTCGAACCGCGAAGTAGCGAGGGTTCACTGTACCCCCATACGGAGGAACTGGTGACGGTAGACCTGGTGGAAGGAGGGGAGTGCTCGACGGACGACATCTCCTCCTACCGTAAGGTTCTAGCCCTTATTCGAAAGCATCACCGGTTAGATGAGCCCAACCACTCAGCTGCAAAGGCCGTACTTTCCGGACTGTCCAGGATGATCGACAGTCCGGTACAACAAAAGCCGGCTTTGTCTCTCCCTCTCGCTCAAGACGTGAAGTTGGGGATGGAGCAGATTGATGAATACTTGGCAAGACTTGCAGAGGCCCCCAGAAGCTAGAGTTCCTCCAAACTTCTTCCGGGCCTGAAATCCCAGAAGCGATTATACATTCCCGAAGGGCATCGCGGTGGTCCCCGTGCAGTAGAAGCAGTGGTGACCGCGCTGAACCAGGGAGCCGGGGAAGACAGGGCATCCACTGCCCCAGTGTGCTTTTCCCCGTCGGAAGCATCTATGATGGAAGACATGGCTAAGGACCTAGTCTACGTGTCCTCCTGGTTAGATTGGTGGTCATGCGCTTTGGTGAGGTTTCAGGCATCACACGACCTCTCCCTCCCAGAAAATCAGGCCATGCTGAGGGATCTTGTTAGCTCTGGGGGCAAAGCTTTAAAGTTTTTATCGTCCCAGTCTCTGTCGGTGGCTTCGAACTGGGTCCTGAGGAAAAGGGACACAGTACTGAGCAAGCTAGTGCGGAAGTTGCCGGACAGGGAAGCAAGGAGGCTGAGGAATTCCTCCGTGTGGGGGAATGACATTTTCCCCATCCATTTGGTAGAAAATACTATGGAGAAGGTGAGGAAAGTGAGAGAAGCGGATCCTAGGCCCCCCCTATGAGGATGGCCACATTAAGGAGAGCCCCAACAGATGTCCCTCACTCCTCACAGACCACACCCTTGCTGCCCCGAAGAGATCCTCCTTCAGCACCTTGGCTCCAAGCCTCGCAGCAGCCCACCCGTAGGACCACGGCAGGCCCTCAGTCAGCCTACAGACCCTCCTACGCTAACGCTAGGAGAGGTAGATCTGGCCGCTCCTCCAGGAGAAGGTAGGAAGAGATGCCCCCTACTCCCGCAGGAGCCCCTAGTAGGGGGATGCCTCAGACATTTTTGGCAAGCATGACGGGATCTCGGTGCGGATCCCTGGACGGTGACGGTACTGAAGGAGGGCTACAGACTCCCGTTCCTGGAAGAGCCTCCCCCTCTCATCCCAGCCCAGAGAACCGAATGGCTGGTTCCAAAGGACCCCGTGAAGAGGGCGGCGCTACAAGAGGAAGTAGCGTCCATGATCGACAAGGGAGCTTTGGAGACAGTGGAGAACCCCGGCCCGGGTTTCTTCAGCAGGCTCTTCCTGGTGGAGAAATCGACAGGAGGGTGGAGGCCAGTCATAGATCTCTCAGCCCTCAACAAGTTCGTCTCAAAGACGGATTTCAAGATGGATACCCCAAAGACAGTGATCGCAGCCTTGAGGGAGGGGGATTTCCTCATATGTCTCTCGACCTCAAGGATACCTATTTTCAAATCCCCGTGCACCCCTCCAGCAGGAAGTTCCTTAGGATCAAGTGGGAGTCCAGTGTCCTGCAGTTCAAAACCCTGTGCTTCGGCCTCTCGACGGCCCCGCAAGTGTTCACGAGAGTGTTCGCCGCGATCTCGGCGTGGGCACACGAGAAAGGCATACGACTACTCAGGTACCTGGACGACTGGTTGCTGCTTTCTGCCTCAAGGGAACAACTGAGGGAGCAAGGGGTTATGTTGCTCGACCTCTGCAAGGTGTTAGGGATCACGGTCAACCTAGGGAAGTCCCAGCTAGTCCCCAGCACCAGGATGACTTACTTGGGGATGGTCCTGGACACCCAGTTAGTAAGGGCCTTCCCCTCAGAGGAGAGATTAGCCAACCTGGAACGTATCCTTCAACCCTTCCTGACGGGACAACCCAGGAGGGCCAAGGACTGGCAGAAGTTACTGGGTCATCTGGTTTCCCTGGAAAAATTAGTACCGCAAGGGAGACTCAGGCTCCGCCCGGTACAGTGAAATCTAAAGGAGGCGTGGATCCCAGGCAAGGAGCCCCACAAAATAGTCCCAGTCCTCCCGAAGACGAGAGAGACCCTTCTTTGGTGGAACATCAGGTCGAACACAGAGAAGGGAATGCCCTTCGCCTCCGACCCCCCGGAGATGCTGTTGTTCACGGACGCATCGAAGGAGGGCTGGGGAGCACACCTGCTAGGAAAATCAGCAAAAGGGCAGTGGTCCAGCGAGGAGGCGTCTCTCCATATAAACATCCTAGAGATGATAGCGGTTCTGAGGGCGTGTCGACAGTTCATACACTTTCTGCAAGGGAACACTGTGGCGTTAATGTGCGACAACGCCACAGTAGTGGCGTATGTAAAGAAGCAGGGAGGCATGAAATCAAAGGTCCTCTGCGCCCTAACCACGGAACTGTTGGAGTGGGCCACAGAAGGAGGGATAGAACTGACGGCAAGATTCATTCCAGGAAAGAGGAACGTGATGGCCGACGGCCTCAGCAGGGCGGGTCAAGTGATAGGTTCGGAGTGAACTCAACACCCGGAGGTAGCTCGAGCAGTCATCCTACTGTGGGGCTCCCCAGTGATAGACTTGTTCGCCACACGTCTGAATGCCCAACTCCCCGTGTTCTGTTCTCCAATCCCAGACCCGTCAGCAGCGTTCGAGGACGCCTTTCAACATCCCTGGGACAGTCTCGATGTGTACGCCTTCCCTCCCTTCAGTTTGATCAGGCAAGTGTTGAACAGAGTGAGAGTGTCGTCCAACCTGTCGATGACTTTAGTAGCGCCCTGGTGGCTGGAGAGAGACTGGTTCGCAGACCTAAAGGAATTAGCTCTTCGTCCTCCTTGGCCACTTCCGGACAGACCAGACCTGCGACAACCTCACTTTCATAGGTGGCACGAAAACTCTCGATCCCTCCGCCTTCACGCGTGGAGGTTATCGAGAAGCTCCTGAGGAAAGAAGGATACTCATCGAGAACCGCGACAAGGATGTCTGGTTATCTACGGCGTTCCTCGGCAGTTGTCTACGGCGTTCCTTGGCAGTTGTCTATCAGGCGAAGTGGGCAGTCTTCCTGAAGTGGTGTGCATCCAAAAACATCAGGCCCTTAGGGGCGTCGATCCAGGACATTGCAGACTTTCTGGTGTACCTGAGAGACGACGTGGGTTCGTCCATCCCGGCCTTCAAAGGAGTTCGAGCAGCCCTAGGTCAAGTCTTCCTCCTTAGGGGCATTGACTTGGGAGCCTCAAGGCACATCTCGATGCTCATACGCAGTTTTGAACAATCATGTCCCCCCCAGGAGGTACGGGTTCCACAGTGGGACTTAGCAAGAGTTCTCAAGGTTCTGTCAGAGCCGCCCTTCGAACCTCTCAGGGACGTACTAGACAGAGAACTCACCCTTAAAACAGCATTTCTTTTAGCCCTGGCCTCGGCGAAGAGAGTTAGCGAGTTACACGGCCTCTCTTACGAGGTCTCACACTCCAAAGGGTGGAGGGAAGTTGTCTTTAGGTTCGTCCCTAGTTTTGTGGCGAAAACGCAGAACCCAGCGTGTTGGGATCCTCGGTTTGAGGGTTTTTCGGTGCCAGCCATCCCTCGATCCGACAACCCGAAGGATCTACTCTTATGTCCCGTGAGAACAGTAAGAAAATACTTGGAGAGGACTGCAAAATACCGCCCTCAGATCAAAAATTTACTCATCTCAACAGGCCGGGTGAAGAAACCGGTCTCGAAAAATTCTATCTCTTTCTGGCTGAGACAGGTGATAAGGAGGGCCTACGAGGCTTCTGGGACTCCTCTCCCTGGAAAACCAAGACCTCATGATATCAGGGCTCTGAGCACCTCTCTGGCTTTTGAGAAGAACATGGCTGTGGGTAAGATCCTGAAGGCTGGGACCTGGTCTAGACAGTCCACCTTCACGGAACATTATCTAAAAGATTGTACGAGAAAATCCTTGGACAAGTTTTCTATTGGCCCAATTGTGTCGGCCCTTCAGGAGATCTAAGGTCATAGCCCCAGGGTGACCGGGGGTGTTAATGCCAAGAGACACTAGTTCCTTCCTTAACCTTACCCCCCCCCCCCCTTTCCTTCCTTCCCCAGACTGAACGGGCCAGGAAGATGTTGAGAAGACCTTAATCACTGAAAGGAACACCCTTCAAGAGGACATGTATGGGAATTGGTTTTGAAAAGGTAAGCCATTTAGACACTAAGTGAGTTTTTTGGATAGTTTTCCCCTACTTTTCGTGCAGTTTTCAAGTGGTCTTGGAACCAAGACCTCCTTAGAGGTTCCCTCTCTCGCGTGCCTCCCCGTCGAATCCTGATCCCTGCAGGACACTCCAACCTCCTAAAGTGTAAGTCTCCTAAGAAGGTAGTTCTAGGTAAGTAACTGTGTTGGAACAAATCACAAATTCTTAAGTAATTTGTATTTTTCCTAACATACTTACCTAGAATTACCTTCGGGTTATGGCCCTCCCATCCTTCCCCGAGAACCTGCAGGATCGAGTAATACCTTTTCCAACGAAACTTACTGGCGATTCGACCTGAGCTAGCACGCTGCCTGACCCCGGGGTCGCCTCAGGGCACGTACCACACTGCCAGAGGTTGACCCCGTAGAAAACGGGAAGAGGGGGGTAAACTATACAAAAAGCTGGTCGGTTAGGTAGAATTAACCAGTAACTCCTAAGAAGGTAGTTCTAGGTAAGTATGTTAGGAAAAATACAAATTACTTAAAAATTTTTGATTTTTTATGAGATAGTGGTACATACATACACCAAGGCACTTCCCCCAATTTTGGGGGGTAGCAGACATCAAACAAATGAAACAAAAAAGGGGACCTCTCCTCTCTACGTTCCTCCCAGCCTGACAAGGGACTCAACCGAGTTTGGCTGGTACTGCTAGGGTGCCACAGCCCACCCTCCCCCGTTATCCACCACATATGAAGCTTCATGATGCTGAATCCCCTACTTCTGCTACCTCCGCGGTCATCCAAGGCACCGGAGGAAGCAGCAGGGCCTACAGGAACTGTGTCACAATCGCTCGCCATTCATTCTTATTTCTAGCACGCTCTCTTGCCTCTCTCACATCTATCCTCCTATCACCCAGAGCTTTCTTCACTCCATCCATCCAACCAAACCTTGGCCTTCCTCTTGTACTTCTCCCATCAACTCTTGCATTCATCACCTTCTTTAGCAGACAGCCATTTCCATTCTCTCAATATGGCCAAACCACCTCAACACATTCATATCCACTCTAGCTGCTAACTCATTTCTTACACCCGTTCTCACCCTCACTACTTCGTTCCTAACCCTATCTACTCGAGACACACCAGCCATACTCCTTAGACACTTCATCTCAAACACATTCAATTTCTGTGTCTCCGTCACTTTCATTCCCCACAACTCCGATCCATACATCACAGTTGGTACAATCACTTTCTCATACAGAACTCTCTTTACATTCATGCCCAACCCTCTATTTTTTGCATCCTTCATTCACTCTCTGACGTACATCTGCTTCCACTCCACCATTTGCTGCAACAACAGACCCCAAGTACTTAAACTGATCCACCTTCTCAAGTAACTCTCCATTCAACATGACATTCAACCTCGCACCCCTTTCCCTTCTTGTACATCTCATAACCTTACTCTCACCCACATTAACTCAACTTGCTTCTCTCACACACCCTTCCAAATTCTGTCACTAATCGGCCAAGCTTCTCTTCCGCGTCTGCAACCAGTACAGTATCATCCGCAAACAAAAACTGATTTACCTCCCATTCATGGTCATTCTTGTCTACCAGTTTCAATCCTCGTCCAAGCACTCGAGTATTCACCTCTCTCACCACTCCATCAACACACAAGTTAAACAACCACGGCGACATCACACATCCCTGTCTCAGCCCCACTCTCACTGGAAACCAATTGCTCACTTCATTTCCTATCCTAACACACGTTTTACTACCTTTGCAGAAACTTTTCACTGCTTGCAACAACCTTCCACCAACTCCATATAACCTCATCACATTCCACATTGCCTCCCTATCAACTCTATCATACGCTTTCTCCAGATCCATAAACGCAACATACACTACCTTACCTTTTGCTAAAGATTTCTCGCACATCTGGCTAACTGTTAAAGTCTGATTCATACAACCCATACCTCTCCTA
Source organism: Palaemon carinicauda (assembly GCF_036898095.1). NCBI lineage: Eukaryota > Metazoa > Arthropoda > Malacostraca > Decapoda > Palaemonidae > Palaemon > Palaemon carinicauda. Next base: position 54,056,229 of record NC_090765.1, on the reverse strand, counting down.
AAACCACCCTGTACTTCTAAGATTGCATTCTCTGTTTTATCCTTAATCCTATTAATCAGTACTCTACCATACACTTTTCCGACTACACTCAACAAAGTAATACCCTTTGAATTACAACACTCATGCACATCTCCCTTACCCTTATATAGTGGTACAATACACACACAAACCCAATCTACTGGTACCATTGACAACACAAAACACATTAAATAATCTCACCAACCATTCAAGTTCAGTCACAACCCCTTCCTTCAACATCTCAGCTCTCACACCATTCATACCAGATGCTTTTCTTACTCTCGTTTCATCTAGTGCTCTCCTCACTTCCTCTCTTGTAATCTCTCTCTTATTTTCATCTTCCATCACCGGCACCTCAACACCTGCAACAGCAATTATATCTGCCTCCCTATTATTCTCAACATTCAGTAAATTTTAAAAATATTCCGCCCACCTTTTCCTTGCCTCCTCTCCTTTTAACAACCTTCCATTTCCATCTTTCACTGTCTCTTCAATTCTTGCGCCGGCCTTCCTTACTCTCTTCACTTCTTTCCAAAACTTCTTATTCTCTTCATATAAATGACCCAATCCCTGACCCCACCTCAGGTCAGCTGCCCTCTTTGCCTCACTTACCTTGCGCTTTACTTCCACATTTTTCTCTCTATATCTTTCATACTTCTCTACGCTATTACTCTGCAGCTATTCTTCAAAAGCCCTCTTTTTCTCTTCCACTTTTACCTTCACTCCTTCATTCCCCCATTCACTGTCCTTCCTCATGCTGCCTCCAACAAACTTCTTTGCCACACACATCACTTGCAATCCCAACAAAATTTTCTTTTACTAACTTCCATTCCTCTTGTAAATTACCAGTTTCTCTTACTCTCACTTCGTCAACCTCACTAGCTCCTTTTTACATCCACCTACTCTATTCCCCCACTCTTTTGCTACAACTAATTTTCCTTCCACCAAAATAGGATCAGACATACCGTTAATCATACCCCTAACCACGTGTACGTCTTTCAATCTTCCAAACATTCTTTTAGTTATCAACACATAGTCCATTAATGCCCTTTCTACCACTCTTACCCATGTATACTTGTTTTTATCTTTCTTTTTGAAAAAGCTAGAACTTATCATCATCTCTTGCTCAACACACATATCTACCAGTCTCTCACCACTCATTTTCACCTGTTACACCATACTTCCCAATGACACCTTCTACCTCTCCAGCGCGCACTCTAGCACTAAGTCACCCATGGCAAATACATAATTCCTTCTACCCAGTCCTTCTACACACCTAGTTAATTCATTCCAGAACTCATTCTGCTCTTCACTTTTCTCATAACCTGGCCCATACGCACTGCCAAACGCCCAACATTCCCTACCCAGCCTAACCCTTACCCACATTAACTTAGATGATACCTCCTTCTATTCCACTACTTTACCTGTCATCCATTCACTCAGCAATAAAGCCACACCTTCTCTTGCTCTTCTCCTTTCAATCCCAGACACTTTACCCAACATTTCACCAAACATCACTTCACCTTTCCCTTTTATCTTTTTCACACAAAGCCAATATATCCATCAGTGCTTGGCTTAATGCCTAAATCCCATATTCAATTCAATTCAATTCAATACATCCATCGTTCTATTCCTAAACATACTTCTAATCTCACATTTTTTGCTTTCTATCGTACTACATCCAGGCACATTTAAACACCCCAAAACTAGAGTGCGGGGAGCAGTCCCCCCCCCCCCCCCCGCTCCACCTCTTTGATACCTCACAGGATTATAATATAGTGGTAGGAAGTAGAAAACTCATTCAGAGAGTACTATAATGTGGCTTATAACCCTACTGGTCATATCACCCCTAAGTAAGATTATTTATTCCCAGGGTTATTCAAAGTGGCCTTCTTCCTTTGTCAGGTATGATCCAATACCCTTGTATTTTTGTTAACACCAGTATTATATGGTTTATTGAAAGTTAGGGACTCCCCTTGCTTGTGAGTAGGATTTCAATCAACTAGGTTGGGTTAGGATAAAATGTACTTATTGCTATGCTATTACAGTACTAATACCTTTCCCATATTGTATTTCATTTTCATTTTTCTATTTAATGAAACCACCATTTTTTCAAGTTCCCTAATTTATTTAGAGTTACATAAGGAAATGATTCAAAATTGTTAAAAAATCATCAAAAAGTAATTTTCAATATTAATCTTACCCGATAATCATGTAGCTGTCAACTCCGTTGCCCGACAGAAATCTACGGACGGGATACGCCAGCGATCGCTATACAAGAGGCGGGTGTACTCACCAGCGCCATCTGTGGTCAGGTACTGCAGTACTTCTTGTCAACACCACCTCAATTTTTCCTCTGTCGTGCCGCCGGCAAGACCTACATGGATACGCTCTTGATTTTGGAGTCTTTGTTCACGGTTTTGGTGAAGTATTGCTCTGACATTTAGCTTTCGCTATACAGGAAGCTTTTCCCTTAGCTTAGATAGCTTTTGGATTGATTTTGATTAATGGTATAACGATCTTTGCTTTAATTTGGAAACCCCCCTTGACTGTTCTCTAATTCAAGATGTCCGACCATTCTCAAGCTCCTAGACAAAGACGATGTAGTGTTAGGACTTGTAATAGGCGTCTTCCGAAGGCCTCGGTTGATCCTCACACCGTTTGTTCCGACTGTAGGGGAAAATCCTGTCAGTTGGAAGATCGATGTGAGGAATGTGCCGGGCTTTCGGAATTCGATTTTAATGAATTCCTCAAGTATACGGCTAAGTTAGAGAGGGAGAGAGTTAGGAGGAGTTCTTCTCGCTCTTTGGTTTATTCCTCCCCCCATGATCCTCAACCTTTTCCTTCCCCTGTAGTGGTGACCCCCGAACCTATTACTAGTGCTCAGCCTGATATGTCGGATGTGTTACGTGCCATTCAGGCTTTAGGTGATAAGGTGGAGTCTGTAGTGAGTGACCACAAGTTTCTCTTGGCAGATGTCAAGGAACTTAAAGTGAAAAGTGCAGTGGGAAGTGGTAGTGCCAGTGCTGTGCCTAGTGTCAGTGTCAGTGTTGCGCATGAGGATACTTCTGTGCGTGCCAGTCGTCCTCCCAGTCCGGGACCTCTTGCAAGCTCCCAAGCCCAGGGGAGAAGCAATGTCGAAGGGCAAAAGGGTTCGGCAGGCCTTGATCGGCGCACAGTAGTATCCTCAGTGGTTGCGGGCGTATCTTATAGAGATCGTCACTTCCACTCTCAGACGATTGAGCCCTTAATTTCCTCGTCTGCGGAAGAAGTTTCCGGGAGGAAACGCTGGACCCAGGTCTCAAGGCCTCTTAAGCGTAAGGTCCAGACCGAGCGAGTCCAACAGCCCAGATGTAGCCACTGGGCTAGTTCGGACTCGCCGCAGTCATCTGATGGCTGCACGCCTCCTAAGAGAGGTAAAGCGATGCCTCAACAGGCCTCTGCCCCAACTTCTGTTGATCCCAAGTTGGCTATGCTGCAGACTATGCAGTCGCAGCTTGCGGTGTTGATGCAGGAGTTTCAGGCAGAGAAGGTTAGCACACCTCCTCCTGCGAGCGCTCCTCCACCTCTGCGCAGTCCACCCTGCCAGACGTATGATGTTGAGGTTCCTCAACCTGCCTCCATGCGTGAGCTGCCGCATTGGGAGTTGCCAGATACCAGCGCTGTGCAGCAACCTCCACTTTCCTTGAGGCAGGAGTCTCTTGCTATGCGGCAACCTCCTCAACACTTGAGGCAGGAGCCTTATGCTTTGCAGCAACCTCCTCTACCCTTGAGGCAGGAGCCTCATGCGTTGCGACAACCTCCTCCATCCTCGAGGCAGCAACCTCTTGCGTTGCGGCAACCTCCACCATCCTTGAGGCAGCAACCTCAACTCTTGCGGCAGCCACCTCCACTCTTGAGGCAAGAACCTCAACTCTTGAGGCGAGAACCTCAACTCTCGAGGCAAGCACCTCAACTCTTGAGGCAAGAACCTCAACTCTTGAGGCAAGAACCTCAACTCTTGAGGCAAGAGCCTCTCTCTGCGCAGCCACCTCCTCAACCCTTGAGGCAGGCGCAACTCTTGAGGCAGGAGCCTCATGCTTTGAGGCAGCCACCTCAACGCATGCAGCAACCGCATTCTTCGCAGCATGAGCCTCTTCCCATTCAACATGAACCGCAGCATGAGCCTCATGCCTTACAGCATTCGCTTCTCACCTCACTTGCTCCTCAGACCCCCGCAGAACCTCCTTCATCCCAGCCTCATGACTTTGTCATTACCAGCCCTCATCCTCTTCAGCAGAGACTTGAGGATGAATCCGCAAGTGCGCATGCACCCGTTCTTCAGGATTCAACCATTCAGCATACCGCTTTATCGTTACCTCTCGCTTCTCAACCCTCAGGTGATGAGGTTTCTGAGGATGAAGCTGCTCACCTGGATGATCCTTCTTCTGATGTGGAGGAACCCAAGTCGTTGCCACCCTCCATTGACTTTCGTAAGGTCCTGACGCTGTTCAGAGAGTTATACCCTGAACACTTTGTTTCTGCTACCCCTCGTTCTCCTCCATCCGAGTTTTCTCTAGGCATGCAGCCTATTAAGTCTGCCTACACTAAGCTTGTCTTCGCTAGATCATCAAAGAGAGCTTTGAGAATTTTAGGGGATTGGTTGCAGTCCAAGCAGCAACTGGGAAGGACGTCTTTTATGTTTCCTCCTCCTAAGCTGACTTCTAAGTCGGGCGTCTGGTATGCCACGGGAGAGGAACCAGGCTTGGCGATCCCTGCCTCTGCCCAGGCTGACTTCTCAAGTTTGGTTGACTCTCCCCGTAGGTCGGCTATGAGACGCTCTAAGGTCTGCTGGACCTTTTCTGATCTGGACCACTTCTTGAAGGGAGTCTTTCGCGCCTTTGAAATTTTTAATTTCCTCGACTGGTGCCTGGGGGCCTTGAGCAAGAAGACTGCCCCTTCTGACAAAGACTCGGCCATGCTGATCATGTCCTGTATGGACAAAGCAATTCGCGATGGTTCTGGCGAACTTGCTTCTATTTTTGTCTCGGGAGTCCTCAAGAAAAGGGAACAACTTTGCTCCTTCCTTTCTACTGGTATCACCTCTTGCCAGAGGTCACAGTTACTATTTGCTCCTCTCTCCAAGTTCCTGTTTCCTGAGGATCTAATCAAAGAGATGGCTGCGGCTCTTATACAGAAGGATACGCATGACCTCGTGGCCTCTTCAGCACGCAAGGCTAAGGTTGTACCTTCAGTACCGAGAACTTACCGCACCCCAGTGGCTGATACACCTGCTACCAGATTTATTCCGCCCTTTCGTGGCAGAGCCCCCAGCCGAGGAAGTACCCGCCCAGACGGTCACAGGGGCAGGTCCAAGAAAGGTGCCAAGTCCACGAAAAGCAAACATTGACTCTCCTCCTCTCCAGACAGCTGTAGGAGCCAGACTCAAGACCTTCTGGCAAGCCTGGGAAAGAAGAGGTGCAGACGCTCAGTCTGTCAAGTGGCTAAGGGAGGGTTACAGAATTCCGTTCTGCCGCAATCCCCCTCTGACCACTTCTCCCATCAACCTCTCTCCCAACTACAAGGAAAAGGACAAGAGGCTAGCGTTACATCAAGAGGTGTCGCTCCTGTTACAGAAGGAGGCAGTGGTGATAGTCCAGGATCATCAATCCCCGGGCTTTTACAACCGTCTCTTCCTGGTGGCCAAGAAGACAGGAGGTTGGAGACCGGTGCTGGACGTCAGTGCGCTCAATGCTTATGTCACCAAGCAGACGTTCACTATGGAGACGACGAAGTCGGTCCTAGCAGCGGTCAGGCAGGAGGACTGGATGGTCTCGTTGGATCTGAAAGACGCCTACTTTCACGTTCCCATCCATCCAGACTCCCAACCTTTTCTGAGATTCGTCTTTGGAGAGGTTGTGTACCAATTCCAAGCCCTGTGTTTTGGCCTAAGCACGGCACCTCTGGTGTTTACGCGACTGATGAGGAATATTGCGAAATTCCTCCACTTGGCGGACATCAGAGCCTCCCTTTATTTAGACGACTGGCTTTTAAGAGCCCCCACAAGTCGTCGCTGTCTGGAGAGTCTCAGATGGACTTTGGATTTGACCAAGGAACTGGGTCTATTGGTCAATTTAGAGAAGTCCCAGCTTGTTCCTTCCCAAACCATCGTTTACCTGGGAATGGAAATTCAGAGTCAGGCTTTTCGGGCTTTTCCGTCGGCCCCAAGAATCAACCAAGCCCTAGAGTGCATCCTGAGCATGCTGAAGAAGAACAGATGCTCGGTGAGACAGTGGATGAGTCTAACAGGGACTCTGTCATCGTTAGCCCTGTTCACCGAGTTAGGGAGACTCCACCTCCGCCCCCTTCAGTACCATCTAGCAGCTCACTGGGACAAGGATATGACGCTCGAGGCGGTCTCTATTCCTGTTACCAAAGAGATGAGGACTACTCTAATGTGGTGGAAGAGCAACATCCTTCTCAAGGAGGGTCTCTCTTTAGCTGTTCAGACCCCCGATCTTCATCTCTACTCGGACGCATCAGACTCGGGCTGGGGCGCGACCTTGGACGGACAGGAATGCTCGGGGACATGGAACAGGGAACAGGAAACGCTTCACATCAATTGCAAGGAGTTGTTGGCAGTACATCTGGCCTTAATGAACTTCAAGTCCCTCCTGCTAAACAAGGTGGTGGAGGTGAACTCCGACAACACCACAGCCTTGGCGTACATCTCCAAGCAGGGAGGGACTCATTCGAGGAAGCTGTTTGAGATAGCAAGGGACCTCCTCATTTGGTCAAGAAGTCGAAAGCTCACGCTGGTAACGAGATTCATTCAGGGCAAAATGAATGTCTCGGCAGATCGCCTCAGCAGGAAGGGTCAGGTCATCCCCACAGAATGGACCCTTCACAAGAACGTGTGCAACAGGCTTTGGGCCTTGTGGGGTCAGCCAACGATAGATCTGTTCGCTACCTCGATGACCAAGAGGCTCCCATTGTACTGTTCCCCGATCCCAGACCCGGCAGCAGTTCACGTGGATGCTTTTCTGCTGGATTGGTCCCACCTCGACCTGTATGCATTCCCGCCGTTCAAGATCATCAACAGGGTTCTTCAGAAGTTCGTCTCTCACGAAGGGACACGGCTGACGCTGGTTGCTCCCCTTTGGCCTGCAAGAGAATGGTTCACAGAGGTACTGCAATGGCTGGTCGACGTTCCCAGGACTCTCCCTCTAAGAGTGGACCTTCTACGTCAACCTCACATAAACAAGGTACACCCAAGCCTCCACGCTCTTCGTCTGACTGCCTTCAGACTATCGAAAGACTCTCTAGAGCTAGAGGCTTTTCGAAGGAGGCAGCCAGAGCGATTGCCAGAGCAAGGAGGTTATCCACTCGCAGAGTCTATCAATCCAAGTGGGAAGTCTTCCGAAGCTGGTGCAGAGCCAATGCAGTTTCCTCTACCAGTACCTCTGTAACCCAAGTTGCTGACTTCCTGTTACATCTTAGGAATGTTAGATCTCTTTCGGCTCCTACGATCAAGGGGTACAGAAGTATGTTGGCAGCAGTTTTCCGCCACAGAGGCTTGGATCTTTCCTCCAACAAAGATCTACAGGACATCCTTAGGTCTTTTGAGACCTCTAAAGAACGTCGCTTGTCCTCTCCAGGCTGGAATCTAGACGTAGTCTTAAGGTTCCTTATGTCACCTAGATTTGAACCTCTCCAGTCAGCCTCTTTCAAAGACCTTACTCTCAAAACTCTTTTCCTCGTCTGCCTTGCAACAGCCAAAAGAGTTAGTGAGGTTCACGCCTTCAGCAGGAACATAAGGATTCACATCTGAAACAGCTACATGTTCCTTACAGCTCGGTTTTTTTGGCAAAAAATGAACTTCCTTCACGTCCTTGGCCTAGATCGTTCGAAATTCCTAGCCTTTCCAACATGGTGGGTAACGAACTAGAGAGAGTTCTTTGCCCTGTCAGAGCTCTAAAGTACTATCTTAAAAGGTCTAAGCCTATACGAGGGCAATCAGAGGCCTTATGGTGTGCCATTAAGAAACCTTCGATGCCTATGTCCAAGAACGCAGTTTCTTATTACATAAGGCTTCTGATTAGAGAAGCTCATTCTCACATGAAGGATGAAGACCTTGCTTTGCTGAAGGTAAGGACACACGAAGTGAGAGCTGTGGCTACTTCAGTGGCCTTCAAACAGAACCGTTCTCTGCAGAGTATTATGGATGCAACCTACTGGAGGAGCAAGTCAGTGTTTGCATCATTCTATCTCAAAGATGTCCAGTCTCTTTACGAGAACTGCTACACCCTGGGACCATTCGTAGCAGCGAGTGCAGTAGTAGGTGAGGGCTCAACCACTACATTCCCTTAATCCCATAACCTTTTTTAACCTTTCTCTTGAATGCTTTTATTGTTGTTTTGGGTTGTTACGGTGGGCTAAGAAGCCTTCCGCATCCTTGTTGATTTGGCGGGTGGTCAATTCTTTCTTGAGAAGCGCCTAGGTTAGAGGTTGTGTTGAGGTCCTTTAGTATGGGTTGCAGCCCTTTATACTTCAGCACCTTAGAGTTGTTCAGCCTCCTAAGAGGACCGCTGCGCTCAGTAAGGAAGACGTACTTATTAAAGGCAGAGTAATGGTTCAAGTCGACTTCCTTACCAGGTACTTATAATTTCATTTGTTATTTTGAATAACTGATATATGAAATACGGGATACTTAGCTTCTTGATTAACATGTACACTGGTTTTCACCCACCCCCCTGGGTGTGAATCAGCTACATGATTATCGGGTAAGATTAATATTGAAAAATGTTATTTTCATTAGTAAAATAAATTTTTGAATATACTTACCCGATAATCATGATTTAATTGACCCACCCTTCCTCCCCATAGAGAACCAGTGGACCGAGGAAAAATTGAGGTGGTGTTGACAAGAAGTACTGCAGTACCTGACCACAGATGGCGCTGGTGAGTACACCCCCCTCTTGTATAGCGATCGCTGGCGTATCCCGTCCGTAGATTTCTGTCGGGCAACGGAGTTGACAGCTACATGATTATCGGGTAAGTATATTCAAAAATTTATTTTACTAATGAAAATAACATATTTCGATACTGGATCCAGTTATGGTCAGCTTTGATAAAAGGTTAGCACTATGCCATAAAGTGATGCGTTAAAAAATATCTATAGGAAATAAGGTACTAAAGTATAACACCATGAAAAAATAAATACAGTGAACCCTCGTTTATCGCGGTAGATAGGTTCCAGACGCGGGCGCGATAGGTGAAAATCCGCGAAGTAGTGACAGCATATTTACCTATTTATTTAACATGTATATTCGGACTTTTAAAACCTTCCCTTGTACGTAGTACTGTTAACAAACCACCCTTTAATGTACAGAACACTTAATGCATGTACTACAGCACCCTAAACTAAAACAGGCACAAATATTAAAGGCGATTTTATATCATGTGTTTCCTAAACACCTAAAAAGCACGATAAAAAATGGCAACCAATGTTTTGTTTACGTTCATCTCTGATCATAATGAAGAAACAAACTCATTTAGTGTACACATATATGTACGTATAGGTTAGTTTTTGCATCGATTATATTGATTATACAGTACTGTATGTTGATTTTTTTATTACCAATGTTTTAGTTTACGTATTTTTCTTAGGACTTCCAAATGAAATCTTTTTCTTTATGACGCCGCCTGAAACGACGGCGTGTACGCTCAGTAAACAACCACGCTCAGAACAAACAAGGCATTTAACGCGCATGATGATAGTGATAAATAATGGTACAGTACATACAGTATTTACAGTAAAAGCATTTACAAAATATGTTACCTTACAAATATAAATTATACAGTACTTGTACGTAGCAAAGCAGGAAAACAATTTGAGAGAGAGAGAGAGAGAGAGAGAGAGAGAGAGAGAGAGAGAGAGAGAGAGAGAGAGAGAGAGAAAGAGAGAGAGAGAGAGAGAGAGAGAGAGAGAGAGAGAGAGAGAGAGAGAGAGAGAGAGAGATTGTTTTACGTACGTAAATGTAAATTTTAAACAAAAAAAATATGATAGGTTACAACATGTAGACTTTTAAAACCTTCCCTTTAACTTAATGCATACAGTACGTACATTACTAAACTATAAAACAGGTTAAAGTAAAAAATAAAGATTGTTACTGTACTCACCACGAAAGAAGTTCAAGAAAAACTTGAATGACGATGGCGATGAATTTGCTGCACAGTAGAAATGATGATGATGAAGCTGATGATGTGTTCTACTGTGCAGTCAATGATAGTATTTTACGTCTCTTCAGACGGAGGTGTCTTTTCCTGGGACACCTCTTCAACTTCTTCAATTTCTTCCGAAGGCGTACTAGCAGGAGGAACTGGCTCTTTTTTGCGAGGCTGGAAAAACATTGTGATCGGAAGTTGTTGCCGCTGCTTCTTTTTTCGATCCAAGAGCATCCTGTAGGGAGTCGTGATGTCATCAACCTTGTTGCAGAATTGCATCGAGCGAACCATATCCTCGTCCCACTCTTGTAACATTTCTTTCGCCTCCTTCATATGGTTGCAGAACTTGGCAAGCCGTTCTAATGTCAAGCCCGTTTCTTCGACATTTTCTTGGGTCTCTTCCTGGGTACCCTCACTCTCTTCCTCACTTGCCGATTTCGTCAGGTCTTCGAGGTCTGCGTCAGTTAGGGGCTGGGAATGGCAGTCCAACAACTCGTCGACGTCTTCAGTCGTCATGTCGCCAAACCCGTCACCCCCAATTATGGCAGCCAACTGCACAGATTTCCGTATTGCAGAGTGTTGGATTTCCGACGGAGTAAATCCCTTGTCGTCGTAAACAATATCGGGCCACAGCTTCTTCCAGCTCGCATTTACGGTTGCAGGTTTCATCTCTTGAAGTGCCTTTTGAATATTCTGCAGGCACGTGGCTATGGTGTACTGCCGCCAGTACGCCTTCAAGTTGAAGTCTTCATCCTCGTCATCTTGGGCAGCATCCACACACGCAACGAGGTCCGCCAAGGTATTCTTCGTGTAGAGGGCCTTGAACGCCCTGATAACCCCCTGGTCCATTGGTTGAATTAATGACGTGGTGTTGGGTGGCAGGAACTCAACCTGAACGCCCTCACGCGACAGGTCAGTTGCGTGTCCACCAGCGTTATCCATAAGGAGAAGGATCTTGAATGGCAAGCCCTTCTCTAAGAGATATTCATGGACTTGCGGGATGAAACACTGGTGGAACCAGTTGGAGGTCAGCATCTTCGTAATCCATGCTTTTTGATTATGCATCCAGTACACGGGAAGGAGATTCTTATTTTTATTTTTCAAAGCGCGAGGATTTTTCGACTTATAAATAAGCCCCGGCTTTAACAAAAATCCAGCAGCATTGCCACACATCACGAGGGTAACGCGATCCTTGAATGCCTTAAAGCCAGAGGCTTTGGCTTCCTCTTTGAACAGGAAAGTTCGCGACGGCATTCTCTTCCAAAACAAGCCGGTTTCATCCATATTAAAGACTTGTTCCGGCTTGTATCCACCTTCAGCGATAATGTTCTTGAAAGTCTGGTTCACGTAAGTTTCAGCAGCGGCAGTGTCAGCGGAAGCAGACTCCCCATGCAGGGAAACGCTTTTCAGGGCGAAGCGTTTCTGAAACTTCGCGAACCATCCTTTGCTTGCGGAAAAACGTTTCTGAGGCTGGGAATCAGTGGATGTCCCTGGTTGAGGATCATCTGCATCATCATCATCTTCAGCATGGTTGCCGTCGTCCTCTTTAGGTTCCTTTGCAGCAAAATTCTCATATAAGCTCAAAGCCTTTGTTTGGATGGTGTTCGTATCCAACGCTATGTTCTTCTTCCGGCAGTCGGCAATCCACACAGCTAAAGCACCTTCCATGCGTACGATCGTTTTATTACGCGTTGTAACGACTCGCTTCGCTGATCTGCTAAAGGTGATTGCAGCAGTCTTTCTAATGTTCGCCTCGTCCTTCTTGATGTAGCGAACGGTGGATTCGTTGATGCCAAAATGGCGGCCGGCGGCCGCGTAACTTCTACCATCTTTTAACATGTCGAGAAGCGTAACCTTCTCAGCTATCGTCATCATCCTTCGGTGGCGTTTAGGCTCACTACCAGCCTTACTAGAAGCAGAACGCTTGGGAGGCATTGTAACAGAAAGTTCAACAAAAAGTTCAACTTAAAACAGTCGCACACAGCACAGATTAAACTTCACAAAGTTAAGAACGTCTACTCAGCAATACGCGGAAAGAGAAAGTGAACGATCCAGCCCCGCGAGAACTTTGATGCTGCGGGTAGAAGATGCGGGCAAAACTCCAATCACAGGCTAGATAACAAAACTTGAGTTTTGATTCGTCATCTATCAGCGCTTGAACCAATCACAACCCGTCTTAGTACTATGGCGCGTTGGTTACTCATAGAAGATGCCCCCGCGCATACTGAACGTACGTAGATTAAGTACAATACCGTAATAATAATAAATAATGATAATAATACTGTACAGTAATAATAATAATAATAATGATTAATAATAATAACAATAATAATTTTATCAACAACAACAACAATAATAATAATAATAACAATAATAATAAAAATTTACGTACGCTATTTTACGCCTCTCTCTCTCTCTCTCTCTCTCTCTCTCTCTCTCTCTCTCTCTCTCTCTCTCTCTCTCTCTCTCTCTCTCTCTCTCTCTCGTACGCTTACAGTATTCGAAATGTGATTTTTGCAACAAAGAATATTATTGGATGCAGTACTGTACTACGTACGTATACATACAAAAGATTCATGGAAAAGAAGCACATCCATTACAGTACACACCATTCTAATATGGTATGACTGCATCTGATTTGCGTTTCATGTTCGATTTAATTTTACTACGTACTGAATTATCGTATGATCACATTCTCTTTTCGTGTTTTATTTCTTTCTGTGCTGAATTATATATCATATGTAATGCAATGAACAATCAGTAAGAGCAGATATTACTAATTACAGTATTAATGGAATTACAGGTAACAAAATATCGTATTTGGTTGTCTTCAGATTTCGCGGTATTTTCGAATTTTCCGGAAAATCCGCGATATGTATATATATATGGGTTATGGGAAAACCCCGCGAAGTGGTGAATCCGCGATTGTCGAACCGCGAAGTAGCGAGGGTTCACTGTATACAATACCCTACACTGTATTGAAATATTGCGAGTGAGAATGAAATAAAGCATACTAAGATGATTTGTTTCTACTTGAAATACAAACCCTCGTCCTTCATTTAAGGAGATGCTCCAGTGCAAGCTGCAATCAGTTGTTGAAATGGATAACAAGCAGTTATCTGACTGTAGTGGGTGGAGAGAAAAGCCCCATCGCCCTTCCCAGTCCGTTACCTCTCACCTTTTACTTCGACCGTAGAGCTGTTTGCACGTGTTAGCAGCATTATCAAACTGCGCTTTTCTTCAAGTTTGCTTGGTTTACGAAATGGAATGGAAACAGGAAATTCATGTTTGCCAGGACTGGATGCAGCCACAGCTTCATGGCGAAGTTGGATGTAAATCCTCACTCACTCTGTCCTTTGAGTCAGGGCCATGTCTGTTCGCAAGTTTATGCTCAGAAGGGGAAGACGTGAGCTAGGTGTTTGTTGAGTTCAGACTGGGCAACGCTCAAGTAGACACTGGTACTAGTGATGGCTGCTGCTGTTGCTTGCTCTTCAGGAAGTGTGTCTGTCGCTGATGCTTCTGCGCATATGCCTCTGGATCAATCCCGATGGAGTAACTCATGGGTCATGAGAGGGCAGTTCGACATCAGCTTCCTTCTCAGGTTTTGCCAGTCTGCTGGGACCCCGATCTTCTTGCTCTTATCACGGTCCCGATGGCCCACTCTCTTCAGTCAACTGCACCTATAGAGGTACCACCAGTCCATGGAGTCACTGACTCTTCACGGATGGAGACTATTCAGAATCTCTGAGCACAAGGCTTTTCAAAAAACAAGGCATTGCAAAGAGATGTCTGAATGTCTCCGGAGGTCCTCTAAAGATGTATACCACTTCTGCATTTGGTGTCGAGATAGGTTTTTCTCCGGTTGGAGTGTAGCATAGATCGTGGATTTCCTCTTCTTCCTTCGCTGGGGGGGAAGCGCCTCTCAGTTGCAGCCATCAAAGACTATCCCTCAGCCTTGATTTGATTATGGTCTTCAGACTGAAGGGCATAGATCACTCAGCCTCTTGGAAGTTGTCTAAATTCGGGATGAGCTTTGACCTGTCTTGCCCACCCTGGGACTTCAGGTCTCTGGAGTGGTATGTGACTCTAGTCCTCAGGGCTCTTACATATACCCCATCTGAATCTTTGAGGAGGTCATCAGATAGGGATCTGAGACTCAAGACTGCTTTTTTTTTTTTTTTTTTTTTTTGCTAATCCTAGCGTTGGTGAAGAGAGCAAATTGCCTGGTTTCTCTTACGTAGTAACCCACCGTCATAGACGGAAGGAGTTCTCCTTTACTTTTGTGCTAGAGTTATGTTCAAGTCCTCTACCGCCTCATCCCTTTGGGAGGCATTCAATGGTGAAGACAAGATGCTTTTGTGTCCTGTGAAGGTTCTGCAGTACTATTTGAAGAGGACCCAACCTCTAAGGCATATGTGTCGGAGACTCTTCGTTAACACTAACAGGTACAAGAAAGAGGTGTCAAAGAACAAGATCTCTTTCAGACTTTGTGAGACGTTCCAGAGTGTTTATGCTTCGACTGACGAGAGTGTCGAGGCGCCAGCCAGGATCAGGGCTCACTTAAGTGACTCAGGGGTATTGTCCCCACTCTCACTTTTAAAATAAACTTGTCAGTGGGCCATGTTTTAAAGGGAGGTGCCTGGAAGAGACAGCTCACCTTTATGGGGCCTATTATCTGCCTGAATGTATCAACAAGTCCTGTAAAACCTTTATGCTTGGACCTGTGGTGGCTGTTCAAGATGTTATGTAGCAACCCTGCCTCCCTCATGGGACAGATTGTATCTCATCTTTGGTATTGTTTTCACATAAGTAGGGAATTAAAACAGTCAGGCCCCACTCCTTGCGAGGGTTAGGTAACAGAGACAGGCGCGAATCAGCGTATCTTTGGTGCCATAGGGTGGGATAACTCCTAACCTAACAACTCACTGCCATTGCCTACGCTCGGATAATTAACACACTAAGTACTGCCTAGTATTGTTTTTACTAGGTTTCTATCATAGTATAGTTGTTCCTATCTAGTGATACTGTATAACACTTGCTGATACTGTAGTGTATATTACTGTAATATACTACTATCACTACATTAAAGCTTAACTGTACTGTAAGTGTTCGCTGCTTTCTTTCGGACGACTTGACTCACTGCACAATGTAGCCTACATTTACAATAAACAACATTACTGTAATTCTGTACTGTACAAAATGTATACTGTACAATTCACGATTAACTGAGTGTACATATTTTATACAACGACCACTAATCATTTTCATAAGAATTTCTATGCAGCAATCTTGAAACATGGCACAATTCCTGATGGTTGTCTCTTGCGCAGTAATACGTCAAATACAGTAACCCAGTACCGTAATCATATTTATCCGATCTTCTACTTCAATGGGTTAGAAAATCAAAAGATAATGACAAAAGTACAGCATCGTTAGTAACATTATTAATGTTGCGTAAACGCATACAGTACAACCAAAATAACAACCGAACAAAAAACCGCTGTTGTGCTTGTATTTCAATCATCGTACGCTTATTTCTACTTACATATTAGTTTGGAAGGATTGACTTAACAACATATAATGTGCTCAGTATAATCATATACTGTAGTTGTGTGTTTAAGTAAAATAAAAATAAGAATTAATTTTATCTTTACAGTATTACAATACCTTGGTCACCAAAAAAATTTGTTTTGGACAACTAGGATTGTTTATATTTTTTCCAAGAGATAGAGATGGTGGTAGATTGTATGTTTACATATTTGTCGCATATGTAAAGTTGTAAACTCACAAATTGTTTTATTTTCATACATTCTTAAACAGAAATACAGTTTATTTTATAAACTAAAAACATAATATGAAAACAGCAGCAACAATAAAGATTATATATGTGGTAAAAGATTTATAATAAAAGTGTAGTAACATTAGGCTGGCCTTGAAATTGCCGTTCACCCATTACATGCAGTATATGATAAAATGCTTTTTCTAAAGGAAATTTTGGGGTCCCCCAAGGGAAAGTTTCTTTTATTTGGTATGTTACAATTTTTTTTACGTCCCAGAGCCTATCCCTATGAAAAACAGATATGGAGCGTTAGTGTCTCTGCTTCATGTCTCCACATACCCAGTGTTGTACACAGTCAGAAAAGTTACAGAATTGTCCCGTTTGCTTCTATGGAGACTCCTTTTGAGGGAAGGTTTCTATGCGAGGTAAGCCCCAACCATACATGGTGTCCTCCACAGGGACCATGAGACTTTTTGTCCAAGGATGGTGTGTAACATCTCTCGGAGAACAAGTCCATTCAACACTTCGTGTGAGTGTGAGGAGTTCTGCCTAAAGGGCAAAATCAACTCCTTTCAGCCTAAAGACCTGACTGAATAACGAGTTATTGCCAATCACAAGAAGAGCCCTTCTCTTTAGAGGTAAAATAAACATTCAGCTGACTCTGGCATAGAGGCTCTAATAGGAAAGGTCACCTGCTCTAACCATAGAAGATGGCCAATTGAAGTCGACGATTTCCAGAAGTATCCTGACATCTCTCATGCGACTTTGCACGAAAAGTCTGTCTTCTGAAAGGAGATGCTGGATAACTTCCATTCATGACTCTTAAAGTGATTCCGCCGAGTTGTGGGATTTCTGGGTACAGTATGTAATTAATGGAATATGTTGGGTTAAGGAAGTAATACCCTTGTAGACTTTATCTGGAAGGGGTATAAGGCATAGGAATCATTCTACTTAGGGGGCCTCTTAATGCTATTATAATTAAACTGAGTTGGGATTGGCTCGGACTCGAATCAAGACACTCCTTATCTGGTAAACATCGATGCCGTTCCAAGGATACTGAAAAGCTTCCTTGAATGCGTCTTCCAAGTCTGGCATTGGTGAACAAAAAATCAGAAGTTTCTGATTAGTGAGGCTGTTAACAGGTCAACTCTTGGAGAACCCTTCAAAGTCAGGGTTTTGTTTGCTATCTGAATATGCAAAGACCATTCTTCACCTATGATCTGCAGCCTTCTGCTCAAGTTTGTACTTTCCCACTGTTCTTTCGCCTAAATTTCCATGGCTGCTTAGGTGGCCACATAGAGCATTGCCCACTCGTGGATCTCTATTGTCAGCTGATAAGCTGCAGAGAAAACAGTACTACCTCTGTTGTTACTTGTACCTACAGTGGTGCTGTTACTTATACACAACATCGAGTGATCAGTCAATAAAGAGCAAGTGTTGTTGAGTCACTTGACACTACAACACTTTGAGATTGAATCAAAGTACTCAGTCGGTCCTTGTACCGACTCTAGGTGTTGTAGGAGGTGTGATCTTCCCCCACCATCATCTCTTTTGATGTGCCCAAGCTACCGAAGATCCGGTGCACGGCATCATTGCTAATCGAGACTAGGTCTTTACTATCGGACTACTGCCTGAAGGGGGTTGCTATCTTGTGAACAGTATCTCTTAAGATACCACTGAAGGAACTAAAGAAGTGACGACCGTTCGGAAAGAGACATTACAGGGAGGCCAGGTCTCCCAGCTCCTGCTAAAGCTGTGTTGATTTTGAGGCTGTTGAAGGAGCAGGAAAGCTACCTATCAAAGGTGCTGGTTCGTCCCTAAGTAAGAAGACTCTTCACACGAAGGTGACGATATCTTTCACAGGTAAATTGGTATTTGCTTGGGCACCAGGCAAAACTCGATTAATTTTGAACCCAGAACATGATTGAACATGAGTTTATGCCGGTGGAAGTCATCCAAGTAGTGCAGGAGACGAATGTCGTTAGCGTGTGTCCTGTCCTTGCCCTGGAGCTGGGATGGACTGGAATTTGGGAGTACGCATCCTTCATATCGATCGATATCCTGAGGTCCGAATGCCCTTATCGTCTCCTGACTGTTTGCAATTTCCATCTTAGACGAAGTTTGTCAAACCTACTTGTTCATGTCTGGAATGTCCACAACTGGTCTCCTGTCCACAGGTATCCTTTCTACAATAAGGAAGCCCTCATTCACTTCCTGGAGGCAAAGTAAACATTGTTGTACCTTATCAAATATGTAGATATACAGATATGCTGGTGAAATTGAGCAAGCATGCTTGTGCGAATGCCGAGGTACGTGTGTGGTGCGAATGCCGAGGTACGTGTGTGTGCTCCGGAGAGCGCCCTTCTGCCACATGACCTGAATCTCAGTCTGGAGGAATAAGTCCTTCACCAATCCTTAGCAGTAGGCTGATGAGGTCGATGGGAATAAATTAGACAAGAAATAGTGAACGGGAGGTGGAGCCAGGACTGGAACATGTCCACAGTCCTAAGTTCCATCAAGTGATACCATCCCCTCCTCTATCAGGGTACAGACGTCCTCCCCAGGTATCATTGTAGGAGGGCTACCGCCCCTAGTGGAAGAGGAGAAAATTGTGAAATTCTAAGGCATTTTGCATACCATCCTTGTTCAGAGCCATGCTAAGCTTGTAAGTATTGTTACAATTTTCTTGTTTGTACTGTCGAAAGACTTTTCGCTCTTTCATTCATACCCTGTCAGCTCATCAATTGTAAATATTGGAAACATGAAAGTTTTGACAATTATACCAATGGTAAAATCATCAATAATACTGGTCATGTTTGACAATGTGGATATAAAAAATAAATAAAAACGGTACTAAAACATGAAAGGAAAAATCATTAAACAAACATGAAAGTTGATAAATTTTCAAACGAAGGGGAGTTTTAGTAGTAAACTGTGTGAATGTAGCTAAATCTTGCAAGTCCGGCTCTATCTTTAAATATAATATTAAATGTAAGTCACTTAACACATGCGCAATCAAAAGGGAGATATACAGAGAGGGGATGTTTGTAAAAGGTGTCCAACATAGTTATATATCCATGTATTTAATTCTTCTATGGCGAGAGCTGTTGACACACAATTGACCAATTTTCTACCTTTCTAACTTTGCAATTATACTAACAAATGTAATGATAATAACTTGAAAGTTGAATGAAACATCACCGATAAAAACAGCTATAATCTGAAACACCGTACCCTTATATAGCAATGGAAATAGAAAACGGCCCCGGGAGGAATTGATAGACCCACAGAAAGAGCCTATTCTGTAAGGTCTTTCAATAGACACATCCCATGAAAAATTGGATTAACTGAATCATAGAAAATGGGATTAGGGCGGGAAATACTAAGCTCGGTTGTCCATATTGCATATCACAAAGGTATTCTTATTACGACGGTATGATCTAATTACCATAGCTTGATTATCATTACCACTCTATGGAGTAGTGGTTTGTTCTCCTAAGTCAATTTATTTGGATTTGGGATCATGTATTGAAACCATTAGCAAGCTCAAATGGAACTGGGCAGGTCACATTGCCAGGATGACAGACAACCGATGGACATCCCGAACAACCTTCTGGACACCCCGAGGATACACAAGAAACCGAGGAAGACAAAAAACCCGCTGGCGAGATGTCTTAGACCAACATAAGCAACAGTGGCACAGAATAGCTTGCGATAGAAGTCTGTGGAGAAACCTGGGGAAGGCCTACATCCAACAAAGGACTTTTGAAGGCTGAAATGATGATGATGATGTCAAGTGAAAAAAAAAAAAAAAAGAAAAAAAAAACTTGACACAACATGGACACTGACGTGTAAGAGTCTTCTTTAACCCCTGACCAGAAATTAAGTTCTTTGCAATTCCTTGCGTGTAAGATATCATGCTGGCAAAAGGCCAGCTTCCTCAAACAACAATAAGGTCTTTGGTGTGTCTATTATTTCTGTTCTAGCTTCAGAGACCACGATTTTTGTGAATTCCTGTTCAACTAAATTTAAATGAATAATCAGTGTTGCTGAAGTTGATCTAATTAAACTACATGCATTGAATTGACTGACAATCCTCTTTTGGCTAAGACACGACAATATCCTAAATCTATTAGTTATATATATATATATATATATATATATATATATATATATATATATATATATATATATATATATATACAGTTGTTTTATTGGTTTCCATTTTGACAAATATTAAAAAAAATTCTCTAATTTCAACATGTCACCTTGTGATTTTATGATAAAAAATAGATTGTTTGGGAAAAGGCGGAAAACTGGAATGTTTTGCACAACAAGTCATATCTGATTAGACTTGAAATCATTCTAAATACTAGTGAGTAGATTCTTCAAATGTCATCTTATGATGATCTAGATTCTAAAGCAAACTCAAGGTAACAATACTTCATTTTGTGGAGAGGTATGTCATTAATCATATATGAAAACCTCTTTAGCTCGGAAAGATGAAAAATATCCTTTTTACATAGAAATTGGTCCAGAGAGTTTTTAAAATAAGATTGTTTTCGAAGGATCCGGGTGTTAGATTAGATTAGGTTGTATTGTTGAGGCTTTTGCAAAAGCTTCATTGCGTGTGTTCATTTTCAAGGGCCACGCAGAAGGAAGAAAATATTATGCATAAAACGTGGTGTAGAAAAATAAATAAATAAAACTACAATTGATCATAGAGGACTATTAAAAACCGGAGTCTTTTTGCTAACTGTTCAATCAAACAGATCTAATTGAGCATGTATAAGGATTTTAAAAACGGATTGATATCCTACTAAAAAAAGAATTGGTAAAGTAATAAAGCAAAAAGTAATGAAATGTCACCAGCTGCCTATAGTTTTCCACATTAAGACTATACAAAATACTTTCTGAATGGCTTTATTCTCCCTAAACAAGACTAAATTGATATTTTGGCCCATTTATGAAATAAAATACTACCCCTAAGACTTAAAATAATAATAAAATGTGTATAATAGTGCCATATAGACCAACACATGAAAAGGAAACAAACAAGAACACAACACTCTGACGATTCAACGAACTGTCTAGGTATTTAGAAAAATAAAACTTTATATTAAGAGCACTTCACCCACAGAGTAATGTAGGCGTACCTTACTATTTCAGTACTACCATCATCATATCATTATAACTATTGTTATTATCATGTTCATCTGCTTAGGATCTCTTCAGGCTAATGAGATGGAATGGCTAGAATCTCTCTCTCTCTCTCTCTCTCTCTCTCTCTCTCTCTCTCAGGTTGACAGTAATGAGAGATGCAGCTTTACTGTAAATTGTACCAAGTAATTCACATATCTCCACCAACCCAAAGACGAGAAAAATTGCTCTCTCTCTCTCTCTCTCTCTCTCTCTCTCTCTCAATATACCAAAGGGATGCAGGTTAAGAGCAATGAGGGATGTAGCTTTACAGTAAATTGTACCAATTTTCTCACATATTTTTACCAACACAATGACACGAAAAAATGGTTTCCTTCTACTCTACTCTACTCTCTCTCTCTCTCTCTCTCTCTCTCTCTCTCTCTCTCTCTCTCTCTAAATATAATGAAGGTATGCAGGTTAAGAGTAATGACCGATGCAGCTTTAATGCAAATCGTACCAATTTACACGAACATTTTTACCAACACAAGAACACGTAGGATTCGTGATTCGTGTCCTTCTATGGAACCTGCCACGATAGGAACAGAGGTCCTCTTCCGTGGGATGAAGCAGAACGCGTCCGAGGAGTTTACAGGAACCTAAGGGAGCAGCTGTAGCAGAGGCTGCGGAGGGCGCCGTGATTGCCACAATTGGATAATAAGGGAGTAATGGTGACATCCTGGCCTACCACACCTCTACCCCACCCCCACGTACAAGTCGATCGAGTTTTCTTTTTTTTTTCTTTTTTTACTATTAAATGAACTTTGAACTACGTGGAATTCATCAGGATATAGGTGTTTATATTTACATCTTTATTGATGATTAATAGCAATTACTTTTTTCTGATTATTATTATTATTATTATTATTATTATTATTATTATTATTATTATCCAACCGAGGCCCTAAGCGTTAATAGGTGTAAGAGGAGATGATGATGATTACTATCTACAACTCTAGTTGGAAAAGCAAGATGCTATAAGCCCAAGGACTTCAACAGGGAAAAATAGCCCAGTGAGGAAAGGAAACAAGGAAATAAATAAACGATATAAGAAGCAATGAACAATTAAAGCATTTTAAAAAAAACATTAATAACAAAAAAGAAAGCAAGGTCGTTGCGTGGATACAGATAATACTTCATCTGATCGTAAAGATTATGGGATATCGGAGTAATAACATATTTTGCAATAATCAAAACCATTTAATTATAGTGTATGCAAGGATAGTTGAGAAGTGTGCGCAATTTTCATTTATAAATATGTCCCCACGAAAACCTTGGGAGTATATTTGCATGGTTTAATGGTTTAAAGGTTGCTCATGAATGGCAGAGGCAAGCGACAGTATTGCCCAGCATTCAGGACAATGCCCTAGAGACTGACCATATATTATATGATCAGCGCCCAAGCCTCCTCTCCACCCAAGCTAGGACCAGGGAGGGCCAGGCAGTGGCTGCTGATGACTCAGCAGATAGACATATAGGCTCCCCCAGAACCCCCCAACCTTAGCTCACAAGGATAGTAAGGTTGCAGACACTAATGGCACTAACGAGACTGAGCGGGACTCGAACCCCCGACTGGCAAACACCAGGCAGAGACATTACCAATCAGGCCACTGGATATGTAAAGGAATGTGTATGTATGCATGGATGTGTGGGTGTGTATACATATTATATATATATATATATATATATATACAGTGGATGGTTACTTTACATTTAAAATTAATATATAATGCCTTAGTGGCGTCTAAATAACAAACTAAGCTCCAAATGTGTTTCAGATAATACGAAAACTGAATTTACGCTTTTCAATTTAATATTTGGTCCCGACACGTGTTTCGAATCACGTTTTTACTTAACTCTTCGTCAGGGCTTCATTGGTTTAACAATGGAATTACACTTCAATATAAAGGTTATAGTGGTGAAAATTTAAAATACAAAAATATTCGAATACTCGGTAATTAATCCATATGTATATATAAGATTCTTTAAAATGGTAAATTTAAAGAATGATTTTGAAATACATGAATGATTATTCACAAGGGCTCAGGAGCTTTCCCTCTTGACGAAGCTTATGGTTCCAATCTTGCAACGGGACTGACGTTGGTTCTTCAGAGCCGTTGACGCATAAATTGCAATATTTGCGATATCACTGGTCATTCAATCAGGGAAATTGAGCAACAATATGTCTGGTAGATGCTTGGATGGGTGACTATCAAGGTAAGAAACCCTTGCAATAATAAGCCTGGTCAGTGTTTGGACTTAAACCAAACTTTGCATTCAGAACCTCCAAGACTATACCATCCACTACATAGTACAGTCATCATCATCTCCTACGGCTATTGACGCAAAGGGCCTCACATAGTAACAGTACATAGGGATAATAATTTCGTTGTGGAGATTTCCTCACGAAAGCCATTAGTTATTGTCTGAAACAGCTGTCGGAAATAACTGGAGTAGCAAAGCAAAAATATCCGCCTTTTCCTTAAAAAAAAGACTATACGTGAAGGCAAGAAAAAATTCGGAAGACGAGGAAAGTGTGGCTTAAAATAAATGATGCCACGTGTGTTTTAGCATTTAATGACTATTTATATATATATATATATATATATATTATATATATATATATATATATATACATCATCACATAACTTTGGGAATAATGGCTGAAGTTGTTAAAACAGCTTCATTTAAATTTTTACAAAATAATTGCCACGTGCATCCAGTATAACTATCTGGCTGGCTATCTTGAACTAAAACCAAATAACAAGCAAGGAATATGACCGCCACAGAATTCGAAAACACAATAAACATATGGATTTTCAAAACAGCTCACAGAACTACGGGAGATAAGACAGAAGTCTGCCCTACGGGCCAGAAGACATAAATCTGGAGAGAACTATTCTGCTTTTTGGACCTTTGCGCAAAATATGAGAAGGACAATAAAAGGTACGAGAATGGGGAACGAAAACGGGAATCTTAGACATGGTGGCAAGAGAGATTTCATTGAAAATTTTGCCATTTAGTTACTAAGGAAAATGTTTAGCATGTAAATAATTGAGAGAATGTAAGGATTCTGATCAATAAAGAAAATAACACGTTCTCTCTGCTGTTGAACTGTCGTGAAAATTATTCATCAGTGAAACTGTCAATATATATATATAATATATATATATATATTCGTTTATTTTCTAGTATACGCGACCTATCAAAAGTGACGGCTAAATAATTACATAGATATGCAGACACAGATTCAACCATTCCCATCCCCTCCCCCTTTCCTAACTACATCACGACAGTTTCAGCAATTTGTGGGAGATTGTGGTTTCAGAGTGTACATCAAGGGGGAACTCCCTCTTACCAGGGTATGACTACTTTTTTCTCCTTCCTACCCAAAGGACAGGGAGAGACCGAGTAGTCTGGCAATGTTGCAGACCGCTACCGGAAATATATATATATATATATATATATATATATATATATATATATATATATATATATATACTGTATATGTGTGTGTGCATTGTTTCTCTCCTGTGAATCTGTTTCCCACGTTAATATCAATAAATTGAACAAGTTGTGACAATCCAAAGACTGTATTGATTATTTTGGGACACCCTGTATGTATATATATATATATATATATATATATATATATATATATATATATATATATATATATATATATATATATATATATATATATATATACTGTATATAAATATTATCTATATATATATATATATATATATACAGTATATATATATATATATATATATATATAAAGCCAGCGCCACTTGCTTTTTATCATATAGGGGAGATATGCCGATGCTTAAGAAACGAAAAGATTTCGTGATAAAATAGTTCAGGTTGACCACAAAAGAACAGGGATGGAACAAAATGGGGCCATGAAGAGAATATCTGTACATTGCGCGGTATAGAGTAATCTCGCTATATTACAGTAATTTCAGAGAAGAATTGATAAGATCCACGTCTACCATTACTTAATAAAACAAGATAAATGCTGAAAATTTGACATTCCATAGGTCAAATCAAATTGAATTTTGTTTCACTGTTTTTGCATTTTTATCTCTCGCTGTTTTTAATAATCATATCACTAATTATTTAACTATTTTTTTTCAATATTATAAGTTTCTTTTAATATATGAGAATCTATACTATGCATTAGAAGTCATCTTTCAATGGGTATATAAGTATATAATTATTTAGAAAAAACTGAAATCTTCAAAAGTTGCTGAATAAAATATATTCACTGATCAGCATAAATTTATTTGTGTTTGAGAGAGAGAGAGAGAGAGAGAGAGAGAGAGAGAGAGAGAGATAATCCCATGGTGTAATTAGAAACAAAAGTGATTGGTTTTGTATACGAGAAAAGAACCTCTTAGTAAAATGTTGTGAGAGAGAGAGAGAGAGAGAGAGAGAGAGAGAGAGATAATCCCGCAGCATAATTAAAAACAAAAGTGATTAGTTTTGAATACGAGAAAAGAACCCCTTCGTAAAACGTGGTGAGGAGAGAGAGAGAGAGAGAGAGAGAGAGAGAGATAAAATCCACGCAGCATAATTAAAAAAGTGATTGGTTTTGAATACGAGAAAAGAACCCCTTGTTAAACGTGGTGAGGAGAGAGAGAGAGAGAGAGAGAGAGAGAGAGAGAGAGATAAAATCCACGCAGCATAATTAAAAAAAAGTGATTGGTTTTGAATACGAGAAAAGAACCCTTGTTAAACGTGGTGAGGAGAGAGAGAGAGAGAGAGAGAGAGAGAGAGAGAGGAATATGCTTCAAATGCTACAACCCAAACCCAAACAGGAATAATGGTGGATGAGAGGGGATTAGCGGTTGAGGGTCGGCTTGTCTCAAAGACGGTCAAGATTTACATTTCCTGTTTTCGGTGTTTCGTCGGCTTTCTTGGGGTTGGCCTCCTAGGGCCTCACTACCCTGCGTAGCTATAATAAATCACGAATGCTATCCGTTATAAGCAGTAATATATTGAATAATTCACACATTTCCTAACTTGATGACATAATACTGGTCGAACTTGGAAGATAAGAGAGAATTTGTAATATTTTCATAGTTTTCCCAGAAAAATTACGGAAATTCCAAGAAATATTTTGTTTTTGAGAAGAGGACCAGTGTGGCTCTTACAATAGAGCTGTTCCTAACTTCCTTGCCTTTCTTTGTAGAATTATGCTTATTGTTATTTCACGCTGAACAACAGGCAAGCAAGTCCCTCCAACTAAATTTAATTGTTTTATAGTTTCATATACGAAACTACTATATGTTTCTGAAAGACACGATTTCAGTTGATTGCTTATTGATTTATAGTTTTGTAGCCCGGAATATAAACTAGTCTTATTTTTCTATGATTTAAATCATGAGTAAACCAGTAGGGCTCGGAAACGCCACCATAACCTCATTAAAAGCCATAAATAAATGAAAAGCAGTCAGAGAGAGAGAGAGAGAGAGAGAGAGAGAGAGAGAGAGAGAGAGAGAGAGAGCTTCTCTCCTTTTATAGGTGAAAGTGTCAAATATATAGGCCTACTGTAGCTCCATTGCCACTTTTGAACATCTTCCGAGGCATTGTACTCCAATAATAACTGGAGAAAGAAATTTTCGGATTATCTGAAAGGCGGTCAATGGCGACGGTTACTTGTACGTATATTACTTTACATCCGACAGTGCTGTTTCATTATTGCTACTTGAAAATTAGAATCTAGATTTTAGAATTTGTTATGGCGTAATTAAAAAGAAACAGGCTTGGGTGCCAAACATTAACATTGGAAAAATGTAGAACAGCATTCGTGTTATTTTTATAATTTGATTACCAATATATCCTAGACTTCTGATTTCGCTAGTAGATTGCAATACAAGTGGATTTAAGGACTACAATTGGACTAGAAGTAAAAAAAAGTTGAATAGTCAGATGAAAGAAAGTTAGTGGGGCTGAGGTCGAATAAAGGCTAAAAAGTGGGCGTTGCTATGTCCCAAAGAGGTGGTACAGACCTTTGTAGCAATACCTAGTGTTTGACATGAGGTGCACTCACAGCACTACCCTTTTAAGGGAAAGTGGAGCGGAACCTAATAATTCCTAACAATTCCACGATATATACCACTGCTGGACTGGGAAATTCCTTTTGTAATATCATAATTAGAGAACAGGCGTATAAAAAACGAGTGAATTTTGTCGGAGGCAGAAGCACATAAATGGCTAGCAACATGCAAGAGTCTAGACTAAATAGATCTCATAACACGAACTCTATTGTAGACTGCAAACTATTTCTTTACGTGAATGTACTCGTTAAGTTTTATTGATGCCTGAACCCTTTCACTGAACCTCACTGATTCTGGAATCGTTAGCTTTGCACTCAAAAGAAAACCGCAATCCCATCTCGACCAGCTTAGTCCCTCTTTGTGATTCATAAATGTTTATGAATTAGAAACCCAGGATATGTGTTAAGTTTAGTCTATTTAACCTATTGAATCCCATAAAACGTAATCTACGTCCTGTAATCATAGTTTTCTTTTATCAATTACGTGCGGAAGTTGATCCATATGTATAATGATATTTCAATGTTAAGAATATCTATTCTACAATGCGAAAATTTCTTTGACAAACTTATAGTTACATAAAGCAACTCATAAGAGGCTTGAGACCTTGATAAAATAATTTATTAACGCTGGGGTGGGATTGAAAGTTATCAATATATAGTCCATTTCTTTTAGGATGCATATTTGCACCGACTCGCAGCGGTGCCCTTTTAGCTCGGAAAAGTTTCCGGATTGCTGATTGGTTGGACAAGATAATTCTAACCAATCAGCGAACAGGAAACTTTTCCGAGCTAAAAGGGCACTGCCGCGAGTCGGTGCAAATATGCATCGCTAAAAGAAATGGACTATAGTATAAACGTTATTACTCGCAAGGCGCTGTATATAAACTCGATGATTGTTTAATAAAGCGCCGCATGAAGAACCCCAGAAAGAGCTTAGTAATACAGTCTGTTAGCTAATAATTTATTTCATCTTTCTAAAATCTATCGGTTATTGCAATAGATAGACCGTAAGAAAAGACTAAACTAATCGCGGCCGAAAGATGAAGTGACCGTTAAGTAAAAGGTCCTTTAAATATAATGTACCTTGATTAAAACATTCTTTAAATGGGGTATCGCATATGTCTGTTTCATTCGGTGACAGCAGGGATATTTTAATCTAAACATTAAATAAATATAAATGGGTCATTCTTAACAGAAGGTCATCACTTTATAAACATCCAATTTACAAACATTCAACTTACAAACATTCGATTTACAAACCTTCAACTTACAAACATTCGATTTACAAATATTCAACTTACAAACACTCGACTTACAAACATTCAACTTATAAAAACTCGACTTACAAACATTCTGAGATACAAACAAATCCAACTGAAAGTAAAACAAAGATGAGATAAAAAAAAAAATTACTGTAATAAAACAATATCATATAATTTATTACAGTAAGCAAAATGACACTTGTAATAACCTGAATCTATTTCATATGAAACCCGACTTTTTGTTGGCTTTTGTCGCTGGAAACTATAGGCATAGGTTTCAAGTTAGGCCTACCCCATGGCCTTCTAAAGGATAACAAAATTTAACTTACAAACAAATTCTTGGAACCCATTAAGTTTGTGAGTTGAGGACACTCTGTGCCTGGAACCTAGTAGTAAGTTCGTGAGTTGAGGACACTGTGCCTGGAACCTAGTAGTAAGTTCGTGAGTTGAGGACACTCTGTGCCTGGAACCTAGTATTAAGTTCGTGAGTTGAGGACACTCTGTGCCTGGAACCTAGTAGTAAGTTCGTGATGGTTAAGGATTAATGTACAAACAACTTCTTGGAACCTCTTAAGTTTGTGAGTTGAGGACACTCTGTGCCTGGAACCTAGTAGTAAGTTCGTGAGTTGAGGACACTGTGCCTGGAACCTAGTAGTAAGTTCGTGAGTTGAGGACACTCTGTGCCTGGAACCTAGTATTAAGTTCGTGAGTTGAGGACACTCTGTGCCTGGAACCTAGTAGTAAGTTCGTGAGTTGAGGACACTCTGTGCCTGGAACCTAGTAGTAAGTTCGTGAGTTGAGGACACTCTGTGCCTGGAACCTAGTATTAAGTTCGTGAGTTGAGGACACTCTGTGCCTGGAACCTAGTAGTAAGTTCGTGATGGTTAAGGATTAATGTACAAACAACTTCTTGGAACCTCTTAAGTTTGTGAGTTGAGGACACTCTGTGCCTGGAACCTAGTAGTAAGTTCGTGAGTTGAGGACACTGTGCCTGGAACCTAGTAGTAAGTTCGTGAGTTGAGGACACTCTGTGCCTGGAACCTAGTATTAAGTTCGTGAGTTGAGGACACTCTGTGCCTGGAACCTAGTAGTAAGTTCGTGATGGTTAAGGATTAATGTACAAACAACTTCTTGGAACCTCTTAAGTTTGTGAGTTGAGGACACTCTGTGCCTGGAACCTAGTAGTAAGTTCGTGAGTTGAGGACACTGTGCCTGGAACCTAGTAGTAAGTTCGTGAGTTGAGGACACTCTGTGCCTGGAACCTAGTATTAAGTTCGTGAGTTGAGGACACTCTGTGCCTGGAACCTAGTAGTAAGTTCGTGAGTTGAGGACACTCTGTGCCTGGAACCTAGTAGTAAGTTCGTGAGTTGAGGACACTCTGTGCCTGGAACCTAGTATTAAGTTCGTGAGTTGAGGACACTCTGTGCCTGGAACCTAGTAGTAAGTTCGTGATGGTTAAGGATTAATGTACAAACAACTTCTTGGAACCTCTTAAGTTTGTGAGTTGAGGACACTCTGTGCCTGGAACCTAGTAGTAAGTTCGTGAGTTGAGGACACTCTGTGCCTGGAACCTAGTAGTAAGTTCGTGAGTTGAGGACACTCTGTGCCTGGAACCTAGTATTAAGTTCGTGAGTTGAGGACACTCTGTGCCTGGAACCTAGTAGTAAGTTCGTGATGGTTAAGGATTAATGTACAAACAACTTCTTGGAACCTCTTAAGTTTGTGAGTTGAGGACACTCTGTGCCTGGAACCTAGTAGTAAGTTCGTGAGTTGAGGACACTGTGCCTGGAACCTAGTAGTAAGTTCGTGAGTTGAGGACACTCTGTGCCTGGAACCTAGTATTAAGTTCGTGAGTTGAGGACACTCTGTGCCTGGAACCTAGTAGTAAGTTCGTGAGTTGAGGACACTCTGTGCCTGGAACCTAGTAGTAAGTTCGTGAGTTGAGGACACTCTGTGCCTGGAACCTAGTATTAAGTTCGTGAGTTGAGGACACTCTGTGCCTGGAACCTAGTAGTAAGTTCGTGATGGTTAAGGATTAATGTACAAACAACTTCTTGGAACCTCTTAAGTTTGTGAGTTGAGGACACTCTGTGCCTGGAACCTAGTAGTAAGTTCGTGAGTTGAGGACACTCTGTGCCTGGAACCTAGTAGTAAGTTCGTGAGTTGAGGACACTCTGTGCCTGGAACCTAGTAGTAAGTTCGTGAGTTGAGGACACTCTGTGCCTGGAACCTAGTATTAAGTTCGTGAGTTGAGGACACTCTGTGCCTGGAACCTAGTAGTAAGTTCGTGAGTTGAGGACACTCTGTGCCTGGAACCTAGTATTAAGTTCGTGAGTTGAGGACACTCTGTGCCTGGAACCTAGTAGTAAGTTCGTGATGGTTAAGGATTAATGTACAAACAACTTCTTGGAACCTCTTAAGTTTGTGAGTTGAGGACACTCTGTGCCTGGAACCTAGTAGTAAGTTCGTGAGTTGAGGACACTCTGTGCCTGGAACCTAGTATTAAGTTCGTGAGTTGAGGACACTCTGTGCCTGGAACCTAGTAGTAAGTTCGTGATGGTTAAGGATTAATGTACAAACAACTTCTTGGAACCTCTTAAGTTTGTGAGTTGAGGACACTCTGTGCCTGGAACCTAGTAGTAAGTTCGTGAGTTGAGGACACTGTGCCTGGAACCTAGTAGTAAGTTCGTGAGTTGAGGACACTCTGTGCCTGGAACCTAGTAGTAAGTTCGTGAGTTGAGGACACTCTGTGCCTGGAACCTAGTAGTAAGTTCGTGAGTTGAGGACACTCTGTGCCTGGAACCTAGTAGTAAGTTCGTGATGGTTAAGGATTAATGTACAAACAACTTCTTGGAACCTCTTAAGTTTGTGAGTTAAGGACATACTGTGCCTGGAATTTAAGGATTAATGTACAAGTTACTGTGGCTTTTAACTTTCAGTCAGGGTTGGTATTGTGACGAAAGGGGTGTAATGGTGTTTTTTAGATCCAATTTTATACTTATTCATCTTTCTATCGCGTGACTTATTGGAGTTAAACCATTATAGGAATTCTATAACCTTTGTGAGGTAGTCATAGGTGAGTTCAGACTTGAATCGATGCTACAGTAGACTTTATAAAAGTTGAAGAAAAGATAAACCGCACACATAATACGTTGTTGATAATAATAATAATAATAATAATAATAATAATAATAATAATAATAATAATAATAATAATAATAATAAGTAACTCATGCATTTCATCCTGTATTTTCACTCGCATATTAACCTTATTTTTGGACTCGTCATCATTTCATTACTGTTAATGACTACTATTATTCTAATTCACTGGAGTTCATAACTTTAAAAAATGTATACATCTTACTTCAAAATTTCTGTAACTTCCAAGATTTATTTGTTAACACTTCTGAAATTTCCACGGCATTTGACAAAAAAAAAAAAAAAAAAAAAAAAAAAAAAAAAAAAACTAACTATTGTATTTTCTTGATAATTGCATTGCTCTTCCTTCTTGCACACCAATATCTCATGTTGAAGACGGTGGAACATCTGCACTGGCATATCTGGATTGGATTGTGTTCATGAATTACGGTCACATCACTCGGCGTTGGGGCCTGTGAGACCACTCAGCACGCAAGTGCTACTGAGGAGAAAACTCAGCAATTTCACCATAAAGCAAAAGTTATTAGAGGTTGAAGGTTTACAGGTTTTAAATGCCGCTCAAGAATTGCAGAGGCAAGGGAAACTGACACTGCCCTATTAAGCAGGACAACGCCCTAGAGACTGGCCCTATATAAATGATCAGCACCCAAGCTCTCTCTCCACCCATGCTAGGATCAAGGATTTGATTGATTTAAGGTTTTCAGGCATCCTGTAGGATCAAGGAAGGCCAGGCAATGGCTGCTGATGATTCAGCAGATAGACCTATAAGCTCCCCAAACCCCCAATCCTTAGCTCACAGGGATGGTGAAGTTATTATTATTATTATTATTATTAAATGCTAAGCTACAACCCTAGTTGGAAAAGCAGGATGCTATAAGCCCAGGGGCCCCAACAGGGAAAATAGCCCAGTGAGGAAAGGAAATAAGGAAATAAGGAAAAATAAAATATTTTAGGAATAGTAACAATATTCAAATAAATATTTCCTATTTAAACAATAAAAACTTTAAGAGAACAAGAGGAAGAGGAACTAGATAGAAAAGTGTGCCCGAGTGTACCCTCAAGCAAGAGAACTCTAACCCAAGGCAGTGTAAGACCATGGTACAGAGGCTATGGCACTACCCAAGACTAGAGAAGAGATCAAAGGAACTAACGAGTTTGAGCGGGATTCGAATCCCAGTCTGGCGATCGCAAGTCAGGGACGTTACCAAATGGGCAGAAAAGACACTTAAGTAATGCCTATAGGTTTAAAACTTCCTACATTTTGTCAAGATCCAAGGAACAAATGATTCTTATATTCTGTATTTAATGAAGCATTGGCGACAGGTTATAGCGATGCTGGCATGAATTTCAGGATACACAGCTGACGGATATTCTGGGTATCATAACAGAGAAATGGGAGGGCACGTTAAATGGCTCTCTTTGCTTCTTTGGGAACTAGTTGGTGTTATACTTTGTTTGTTCGGGGTTTCTTAGCGTATGTGAAAGCACATTTTACCTTTTAACATTATTATTATTATTATTATTATTATTATTACTATCCAAGCTACAACCCTAGTTGGAAAAGCAAGATGCTATAAGCCCAGGGGCCCCAATAGGGAAAAATAGCCCAGTGAGGAAAGGAAATAAGGCAATAAATAAATGAAGAGAACAAATTAACAATAAATCATTCTAAAAAAGGCAACAACGTCAAAACAGACATGTCCTATATAAACTATTAACAACATTAAAACCAATATGTCATATATAAACTATAAAAAGACTCATGTCCGCCTGGTCAACAAAAAAACATTATCGTTAAGGACCAATTCAACAAGACTCCTAGGGTGCTATTTCTCTTATTGGGTTCACTCAAAATATTTGTTCTTGATTGAGGTGTGAAAATTAGAGCTAGGTAAAAACTACAGAAGTTGGGCAGCTGGGTGGCAAGGGACCAATTGAAACGGATGAGTGACTTTATTCCAAGTAGTCTTTTAATAGAGAAATAGAAAACCTTGTGGATAGAATTTTCTTATTGCTAAAAATGCTGCAATTCAATTGCTAACTTAAGTATAATTTTTTTTATATGACTAAATATCGACTTATTTTTGTGACGGCTGTGGTATCTCGATCATATTTAGTTGGATTTGATTTGATTCCTGAGTATGGATCATATGGCCCGGCGCTGGGACCTGGGAAGCCATTCGGAGACCAGGTGCAGTAGTTGGTAGTTATCTCTGCCAACGAAGTTGAAAGGAGGTTATGTTTTCGCCCGTTTGTGTGTTTGTTTGTTTGTGAACAGCTTCCTGGCCACCGTTTTAATTGCAGGTATTAACTGTTATATAAAAAGCCGGTAATGATTAAATTTGGGAGGTCAAGGTCGAAGGTCAAGGTCGAAGGTCAAGCAAAATGTCAAATTCACGTAATCAGCCATAAGCTTGGACATTTTTGTCACATAGACTTCAAACTTATTTCATACTTGTGTATGAAAAAAACATGCCAATTAATACATTTTAAGGTCAGAAGTCAAGGTCACGGTCGAGCAAAAGGTCGAGAAATAAGCAGCCGCGGCGGAGGTCTGCACCCTACTGAGTGCCCCTATAATTGCACTATGAGTTACAAGTTACAAAATACAAAAAGAAAGCGGGAAAAGAGGTGTAACAGAAGGCAAAAAAAAAAAAAAAAAAAAAAAAAAAAAAAAAAAAAAAGTTAGGGGCCTAAAAGGGACGCTGTATAGACCCTAATCTAATGCCTACAGTACACCACATGAGGTGCAATGACAGCGCTATCCCAACCCCTACGTCGCTACGATGCCAACTCAGTTGACCTACGCCATTCTGGTAACAACACGAATGTGTTCGTTTTTTACCAGTTGAAAAACTCAACTACACATTTTTTCTGTTTCTCGCATTTATTGTTTAATTTGCTATATCTACTATCTTTTATCTCTTTAACGTATGTTCCCTTATTATCTAATTCTATATATGCATTTCTTATTCAAATTTCCAATATCTCAAACCAACTTCATTAACTGGTAATAACCAATGAGAAAATGATATGTGATACAAGAGACAATTTCTCTATTAAAAGGTTATTATTTCAGTAGCTTGAGGGACGTGGTTGTCAGTTCGAGTCTAAGATAGAAATAAATAAAT
The DNA here is from genome assembly GCF_036898095.1 of Palaemon carinicauda. NCBI lineage: Eukaryota > Metazoa > Arthropoda > Malacostraca > Decapoda > Palaemonidae > Palaemon > Palaemon carinicauda. The sequence goes on along the minus strand of NC_090765.1, from coordinate 54,021,411 downwards.
ATATATATATATATATATATATATATATATATATATATATATATATATATATATATATATGAGCCTATTTCTCTACTCGGTAAACCATAGACGCGAATGTTTGATCCCCATACCCCTTAAGTCCTGCCTTAACCACTGATATTACGGAGCTTTGTTAAGACCAACCGCTTCTGATATTTGCAACAGACCTAAGGTGTCCGGTTTGAGCGGTAGACGCACAAACACGCAATATGGTACCTGGTACGTAATATTTCAAGATGATACAAAAATTAACGGTTGCCGGATCTGAAAGTACGATATATTTTCTACATCTATGTTTGCACGTTACCTGTATCTCATTTCTATTTTCAGTTATTAAAGACGTTTATTTCATAAATTACTGAGACAGTAACTTTGCTTTTTAGAATAAATTTGCTTTACTTTACATTTGCCATTGTGTATTGCAGAAGAAATCATGAAATCCCATAAATTATTTGCTTGAATCATAGCAGTTTTCGTTTAGAGGTAGCTAGGAAAAATTCAAGTTACGCGCCGAAGGTATTAAATAGATACTAATGTTGCAATTTATTTGGGGATTTTTTTTGCCACTATTTTTTTTACATTTTAAGGGAGGAGAGGGATCTTTCATTTTCAGGAAAAGTAAATAGCTTAAGAGCTCAAGATTTGGACAGAGGAGCTATCTTATAAATGGACGTTATTACTAAAGATTTAGTTAAAAATACCTTTTTTTGCAAATTACGTAACCCCATAAATCAGCAAATTCGGCCATTATCTCGTATTCCAGCAGACAGTATAAATCTTCTTTTATAAGAATGGCGCATGTTTTCTATTTACTCTCAAGATTGGCAACGTAGCTCAGAGCAAAAATATTTGCGTAAATTAAACCATCTCAGCAAAAGTTCCGCTTAGTCAACGCCTCGCCTTGACAATCATGCAAGAGGGGAAGAGACATGAGCCACTGACACCTCTTGACAATTGGTTTCAAGCTGACAGATGCCTATGCTGATTGTAGCTCTTAAACAGCAACAGATCCAGTCTGTTGCGTCTGAACACGGCCTCTTGCTCACACACACACACATAAATACATACGGTGTGACATCCCCTCCCCCCCAACCCAGACACCCTTTTCATCGCCCCCCTCTGTTCCTCCCTCCATGGAAGGAGTCTCCAGAGGGGCGGAACCAGATTATATGATATGTAATGTGAACCACATTTCTCCCCCTCCCATTCTGTCTGCATTTATATTCAGTTCTAAAAGTAATAATATTGTACATATAGGTTTACACACACACAATATATATATATATATATATATATATATATATATATATATATATATATATATATATATATCAATAACAACATATACAGCCGTTTCTAATCCACTGCAGAAGGAGGGCCTCAGACATATCCTTATTCATGTCTGGAGTTTGACCTTCTATATATATATATATATATATATATATATATATATATATATATATATTATATATGTATATAATATATATATTATATATGTATATAATATATATATTATATATGTATATAATATATATATTATATACATATATATATATATTATATATGTATATAATATATATATTATATATATATTATATATATTTATATATATTATATATATTTATATATATTATATATATTTATATATATTATATATATTTATATATATTATATATATTTATATATATTATATATTATATATTATATATATATATATATATATATATATATATATATATATATATATATATATATATATTTGTGTGTGTGTGTGTGTAAAGTAATGTCGGTAAGGATGGACAGTTACACAAACATGACTATGCATCCATTGATACCTGGAAACTTAGGTACATTTATGTACTGTACCAATTAAAGAAAAATAAACCGACTTCTGATCCCATTTAAATGTGCTTATTATCTAATATGTTTTAATAAAAAGCAGCGTCTTAAACTAAATTCTTTCAGTTTTTCAGTGACGAACAATAAATTAGTAAAAAAAAACATAACAATTGATGTAAAAAACAATCCTTAAAACGCTTTATTAACAAAAGTTAAAAGGGATAGTTCTTTTTCTCTTGGATATTACAATTTCATTTATTTCCAGATGCAAACCCACTTTTCTACATTGGTTGTCTGTAACATATCTGTTTATGACCGTAGACTTTTGTTATATATCTAACCACTTATGTTAAATACTTTCGTAAAAAGAAGAGAAAACGTAGTAAATTCAGGTGAGCAAATAGGGTGATTAAATTTTCATCTCTTTTTGAATATGCAATAGGGAGTTGTCAAACATTGATATGATTTCTATAAAAAATATCACACTTTCCCATCTGGAGAGTAAGAAAAAGTCAAATGAGATTAAAAATTCTTGTCTTGTAATGGTCACGAGTCTTTGTCGATGACCCCCTTCTGTGAAATCTTGTCTTCAGAGACCCCCCTCCCCCCCAAAAAAAAACTTCTATCTCTCTGACCTCATCGCGGAGTTGTAACGTGCTCTAGAGACAATATGAGGAACCAAGAGTTTGAGTTTGGACTTCGAGGAATGGATGGGTGCCTTATCAAAAATCCTGTAGGTCTCTTCAGCAGTCAAGGGGTTTGGGTATCGCCATGATCAGCAAAGCTGTACTATTGTAGTCAGGGCCACATATACTAGGTTAGTTTGCTGTGAGCGACCAGACTAAAGTCTCCTATTATCACCAATCCACACCAGCTAACGTGGGGATGAAACAGGCCAAACCCCATTCATGATTATTGACATGTTCGAGGCCTTTGTTCTGCAGTGAACTAGAAACTGCTACGCTTATTGTTGTTTGTCAAACTCTGGAATGCCTCAAAGAGGTAATCCTCATACCATCATGGTGAAACCATTCGAAATATATGGAAAAAAAGAATAAGTTCTCTCTCCTATTGTCACGTGACTTGTGGGGACTCCGCCCCCCTTCCTCCCCCCCCCCAAAAAAAAAAGTTTCAGAGTTTTTATCTTAGTGATTACTTTTTTACTATACATTATAATAATACAATAGCTAATTGATAATTCAAATTATTTACTTTTTTACTATACATTATAAAAATACAATAGCTAATTGATAATTCAAATTATTTACTTTTTTTTACTATACATTATAAAAATACAATAGCTAATTGATAATTCAAATTATTTACATTTTTACTATACATTACAAAAATACAGTAGCTAATTGATAATTTAAATTATTTACTTTTTTACTATAAATTATAAAAATACAATAGCTAATTGATGATTCAAACTATTTGCATAACTATTCTATTACAAAAATATAGATATGACCTTACACTCTATTATTACACATATGAGTCACGTGTTGGTGTTTTCTCAGATAAGTTTCGGATTATAAAAATGCGTTAATCAGTTGAAAAAAAAATAATTTACTTCACTGAACACCTAAGTAACCTATTCTAACATTGTTCCTTTTCCTAAAGTGTTTATTCTAATTGTTCATTACTTCTATTGTAGTTTATATCCTTTCCTCACTGGATTATTTTTTCGTTGGAACCCTAAGGTTCATAGCATCCTGTTTTTCCAACTAAGACTGTAGCTTAGTTAATAATAATAATAATAATAATAATAATAATAATAATAATATGCAAATTGAAAGGAAAAAATATTTAAATCGCATAAATTTTAGCCCTATTTATATTTCGAATGAAGAGCACATTTTACTCGCCAAACTAATAACCTTCCCAATTCTAGACATCCATCTTTGCATCCACGTGCACAAAAGAGATATTAATAAACAAGGCGGTGGGGGGGGGGGGACCTTCATCTTACTCGATTGGGAAATCATGAGATTCTTTATAGATCGTAATTTCTTTCTCAGCAAATGTCAGAATTCATTCGAATCAAAAGAGGGCGTCTCGATATTTCTCCACTATTCTTTTCCAAAACACGTGGCGCGGGTTTTATTGATCTCTGAGGCTCCATGTGATATGACATAGACAATTAATCTCAAGAGATTATTAGGGAATCTATAACGCCAGGTGTTGGTTCGTCACGGTGGAAAACAATTCGGAATTTTTTTTTTTAAATTTTTGGAATTCTATGTCATTTTCCTTTTCAGTAAAGAAATCGAAATTAACCGATTTCGTAAGTAGCAGATCAATTAAACGTTTGATATTCGTAAGAAATGTTTCATGTTCTGTTATACAATACCCATATTGATAAATACTTCCTCTTTGAAGAAAATTCATCCTCGTGCAATCTCCTGCGTGGATGAGTATTTTCTTGTATTACACCATAATCTGGTGTTAAAACTGTCTGGAAAAAACGATTGTAAAAATTATAATACAGCAATCTTATATAATACTGTTATTATTATTATTATCATTATTATTATCATTATTATTATTATTATTATTATTATTATTATTATTATTATTATTACTGTTGTTGTTGTTGTTGTTGTTGTTGTAACCCTAGCTGGAAAATCAAGATGCTATAAGCCCAAGGGCTCCAACAGGAAAAAAATAGCCTAGTGAGGAATGGAAACATGGAAATAAATAAGCTACAAGAGGAATAATGAACAATTGAAATAAAATACTCCAAGAACAGTAGCAAACATTAAATAAGATCTTTCATATATAAACTCTTAACCTTAAGAAAAAAAAAAAAAAAGGAAGAGTAATAAGATAGAACAGAGTGCCTGAAAATTATGCTTTACTGTCCTTTCGTCGTTAGAAAAACTTCAATTAATAAAAATTACGAAATATTCAGGAATGATAGAATTTCAAGATATGCAAAAATATGAAGTGAAGGAAGATGAAGAGTTTCTTTAGGATTGTTAACGAGGAAATCGATCTTAAAATCAAGACTGCAAATAAATACATGCTGATGTCTGATGAGTGGGAATTTTGAAGATTTTTTAACGTAGACATTAAAAAAGGAATATGTATGTATGTATGTATGTATATATATATATATATATATATATATATATATATATATATATATATATATATATATATATATATATATATATATATGTATTACATAAAATACCTACATTTTTATACGACTTACGCCTTATGGCTAACAAAGTTGAATTTGAAAGCTTGTGAATTTTAAAAACATAGCAGTGTCCCTACAAAACACATACACACACACGTGTATATATATATATATATATATATATATATATATATATATATATATATATATATATATATATATACATACATATATACACACACACATTTGTGTGTATATGTGCATAAATTTCAGTGGTCATAATCTATAGCCGTTTAACAATGTTGAATACAGTGAAAAGATAAAAGAAAAATTATGTATGTATAATATATATATATATATATATATATATATATATGTGTGTGTGTGTGTGTGTGTGTGTGTGTGTGTGTATAAAGACAGAGAATCCAGTATATTTCACAATTATGTTTGTCTTAAATAACTGTTCTCACTAATTTCCGATTGAATTTGTTTGGATTTATACACCTTACACCAAATAAATATCTAATTTTTGCATTATCAGTGGTCGGATGTTGCTAAAATGCTTCGCTTCAATAAAAAGTTATTGTCACCTGCATTGAATATTCAATTTCTATCATCCGTATAATTTCTGTATTTTTCTAAAATCTTTCAATATAAATTTTTCCTGTATTGTCAGTGTTGCTAAATCTCTTGAAACAATCAAGGAAATATTTCATTAAGCAGTTAGCCTACAGCCTAGAGAGAGAGAGAGAGAGAGAGAGAGAGAGAGAGAGAGAGAGAGAGAGAGAGAGAGAGAGAATGTTGGCGGGGTAGGGTGGGGAGTAAACTAATAGGGTGGTTCCTTTAATCTTCCTTGGCCATCCAAACAGCCTTATGGTCCACGGAAAAGTCCAAAGATACCACCCCCTTCCCCCTCCTCTCTCCCTGCCTAACAAGAATAGAGACGGGGCCTTTGACGATCGCCGCTCTCCTCACCGCTGACAACTGATGATGCTGATGGCTGTGTGACAGCGCCCGGCCCGATACCTCCAGCCGAATTTTGAAAGACATATTACGCTATTCATCCAGCCCCTTTTGGAACGGAGACAATACGTTAGTCAAGCCTTTTGATAGCTATCCCAGGAACTCAGGAAATAGTACTTGAGGTTTAAACAAAAGATCTATCGGTTTTTTTTTCTTTTTAGTTTTTATCTTTCCTCTGATGTTCGGTGTGTCCCCTTTCTCGTAAATCCTCATCTGGAGGACTTCCGTTGGCCTTCGCTCGGATTACAGCTCTGCAGAGTCCTGTGGAAATGGCGTTGTTGTTGTTGTTGTTGTTTTTATTATTATTATTTGCTAAACTACATCCCTAGTTGGAAAACTGGGATGCTATAAACCCAGGAGCTCCAACAGGGAAAATAGCCCAGTGAGGAAAGGAAAGAGGGAAAATTGAAATATTTTAAGGACAGTAACAACATTAAAATAAGTATACAAACTATAAAAAAATTAACAAAACAAGAGGAAGAAAAATAAGATAGAATGTTGTGTCCGAGTGTACCCTCAAGCAAGAGAACTGTAACCCAAGACAGTGGAAGACCATGGTACAGAGCCTAGACACTACCCAAGACTAGAGAACAATGATTTGCTTTTGGAATGTCCTTCTAGAAGAGCTGCTGTTGTTATTGTTATTGTTGTTTTCGATTGAGATGGTCTTATGCCAGCACGGGCTCTTGTTCTTAGACCAGA
>NC_090765.1:53989678-54009678 GCF_036898095.1 Palaemon carinicauda | reverse complement strand
ATCCAACAACAGTCGACCAATTCAACAAATTTAAGATGGAAGTTTTTGCTGAAAAAATAAGACATTCATCCAGTTTAAGATTACCTTTTCAAACTTCAGTAGAGTTGTGCCTCTCTCTCTCTCTCTCTCTCTCTCTCTCTCTCTCTCTCTCTCTCTCTCTCTCTCTCTCTCTCTCTCTCTCTCTCTCACAAGATTTTACTGAAAAATAGACCTTATTCAATTTAGGATTATCCTTTCAAACTTCAGTAAAGGCAAGGAGCTCTCTCTCTCTCTCTCTCTCTCTCTCTCTCTCTCTCTCTCTCTCTCTCTCTCTCTCTCTCTCTCTCTCTCTCTCACAAGATTTTACTGAAAAATAGACCTTATTCAATTTAGGATTATCCTTTCAAACTTCAGTAAAGGCAAGGAGCTCTCTCTCTCTCTCTCTCTCTCTCTCTCTCTCTCTCTCTCTCTCTCTCTCTCTCTCTCAAGATTTTACTGAAAAACAGACATTCCTTCATTATTATTATTATTATTATTACTATCCAAGCTATAAACCTAGTTGGAAAAGCAAGATGCTATAAGCCCAGGGGCTCCAACAGGGAAAAATAGCCCAGTGAGGAAAGGAAATAAGGAAATAAATAAATGAAGAGAACAAATTAACAATAAATCATTCTAAAATAAGAAACAACGTCAAAACAGACATGTCATATAATAAACTATCAACAACATCAAAAACAAATATGTCATAAATAAACTATAAAAAGACTATGTCCGCCTGGTCAACAAAAAAAGCATTTGCTCCAACTTTGAACTTTTGAAGTTCTACTGATTCAACCACCCGATTAGGAAGATCATTCCACAACTTGGTCACAGCTGGAATAAAACTTCTAGAGTACTGCGTAGTATTGAGCCTCGTGATGGAGAAGGCCTGGCTATTAGAATTAACTGCCTGCCTAGTATTACGAACAGGATAGAATTGTCCAGGGAGATCTGAATGTAAAGGATGGTCAGAGTTGTGAAAAATCTTATGCAACATGCATATTGAACTAATTGAACGACGGTGCCAGAGATTAATATCTAGATCAGGAATAAGAAATTTAATAGACCGTAAGTTTCTGTCAGTTTAGGATTATCCTTTCAAACTTAAGTAATGACAAGGAGCTCTCTCTCTCTCTCTCTCTCTCTCTCTCTCTCTCTCTCTCTCTCTCTCTCTCTCTCAAGATTTTACTGAAAAATAGACCTTATTCAATTTAGGATTATCCTTTCAAACTTCAGTAAAGGCAAGGAGCTCTCTCTCTCTCTCTCTCTCTCTCTCTCTCTCTCTCTCTCTCTCTCTCTCTCTCTCTCAGGTAAGTCGAGTCTTGTCTCCCAGCCACCTGGGAATGAGAAGAACCATCCACCAGGGAACTCATCTCCCACTTTCCCACTCCATCCCCCATCTCGCCATATCTCGATCAAAATAACGTCATGGCGAACACCTTTAAGGTTTATCCCTCCCTCCCCTCAAATTACCCGGTCTCCCCTTCCCCCTTTCCCTCCCCCTGGCGGTCAAGAGGAGTCGAAAACAATTTAAACTCGAAGTACTAACCCCCTCCCCCCTACAGGTAATGGCCTTTCAGCACCACGTGCTTCTTCTACATGAAACGCGTTGCCGAAACAGTTATACTGTAGAATCCATTGTATTTTTATTATCAGCATTCAATTACCTTTGTCACTGTTTCTGAAAGAGGAATAAGCTCAGAGAGAGAGAGAGAGAGAGAGAGAGAGAGAGAGAGAGAGAGAGAGAGAGAGAGAGAGAGAGAGAGAGAGTTGTACCGTTACTTAGAATGTGTTGCAATCGATCAGCAAGATGTTATAAAGCAAACACGAAGAAATATAAACCAGGCATTCGTTGACGTACAGTTGGAGAGAACAATTCCTGGTACATCTTGCTCCGAAGAAATGCACCTAACCACAGCCTTACTGCTCGGAGAATTCATGTGTTTAGCCCCGCCCAACACCTATGTCATCTCTCTACACTATCTGTTTGGTTACTCATCGCCCAGTAAGGGAGTATCAAGGTGCACTTCTTCAAAGTGAGATGTGCCAGGAATTCCTGTGACCAACTGTACCTTCGAAAAACAATGACACCTCTTGTGCTCATTTACAGCAACAAATTGGTTGTAGAAAGTAAACAGCTTTTAAATTACGTTAGATGGCTTGGAGCAGTTAGCTGAAAACACAATATTATTGAATAAAATTAGTTTTATTCAAAAGCTTTTATCAGCATACGATGGAGATCCGCGTACATGAGTCTTTGCCAGACATCATTTTAAGGAGGTACACTCTTTCACACCCTTACTGCGCTGCGAGTCACCAAACTGGGAGATATGGCATAAGAGTTGGTGGGGCTAAAAACAGAGACTCGCCTTGCAGTAAGGGTGTTACGGGGTATACATATCCTCAGAGCGAGGTGTGCCAAGTATTCCTGTACCCAACTGTACATCTCTGTTAAAGATGCAGCGTAAACAAACATATTTTGGATGCCTGATGGAGATAAGGATCGATGGAGAAGTTACCTGTGAAGCAGAATATTCATCATGCAAAACCAACTATCCATTAACAATTAGAAAAAAAGGGTGCCTTGATTGAGTTAATTTCCGTACATCTACTATAGTTTAAGTATATTACTCTTCCACTAGAGAAATGTGCTATTTGTAAGATCATGATTTGCAAGCATAAAATGAAGAACTGCTTTCTTTCCTAGGATTTCTCATGCCTTGAGTCGCCATGCGATTTCATAAGATGTATAAAAACAGTAATAATGCAACAGTTAAGCTAACGGCTACAATAAGCGAGAATAAAACCAAGCAGACGTAAATAACCTGTTTACTTGGCAGTACGTATCCTTCAAATGAATTTTGTTATGCGCGTCATTATACACGGACAAAAGGATATTGGAATAGGAATACTAAAATAAAAAGACAGCATAACACTGCATATTATTAACTGCATATTTATATATAGAGAGTATATCCCTTTCTGAGTGGGGATCCTTTAATGTGGTGAAAGGGCTTGTGCATCGTCATGATTAGCAAAGCTGTATTAATCAGGGCCATCCACACTAGGTTGGTTTGCTGTGAGCGATCAGACTAGTCTCCCATCGTCACCAATCCGCAGTTGGTAAGCGAGGTGATGAAACTTGACCAAACCCCTGACACGAATAAGGACATGGAGTCCTTCGTCCTGCAGTGAGCTAGAAACTACTGCATTTCTTGTTAGTAAACATTTGAAGATATATATATATATATATATATATATATATATATATATATACAGTATATATATTATATATATATACATATATATATATATATATATATATATATATATATATATATATACAGTATATATATTATATATATATACATATATATATATATATATATATATATATATATATATATATACTGTATATATATATATATATATATATATATGTATATATATATATATATATATACTGTATATATTATATATATATATATATATATATATATATTATACATACATATATACTTCTTGAATAGCATATCCCCTGATATTAAGTATTATCAGGGACGTTTCTAATAGGCCACCACTATCTGCTAAATATATATATGGTGCATAAATAGGCAGTGGAAGAAATGGTAGAAGATTCGCATAAGAGATGGACATGGAGAACAATTGACGAAAATTGATTAGTAAAGGAAGTTTAAATTCAGAAGTGCCAGGATGTAGGAGAAAAGGAAGGGTTACAAAGGGTCGGATAGACTATTTGAAACACGTATTGGAAAAGAGAGTCTTTAATATTCAAGAAGATTAAACCCCTTTATTTCTAACCACTGTTCTGCACAGGTGTGAGGGGTTTAATGTACTGCTGATGAGCCTTCTAAAAACATTTCTAAGTTTGGCTGCACAAGGTGTTCAACCACGATTATGCAAGCAGAGATGAATGTGACAGTCAGTCTTACATTCTTTATCTGGTATTTTCCCTGTTAGAGCCCTTTGGCTTATAGCATCCTGCTTTGCCTACTAAGGTTGAAGCTTAGCAAGTAACAACAACAACAATAATAATAATAATAATAATAATAATAATAATAATACCACCATTCATCGTTTAAAGAAAACGGCAGATGATTGTAACAACCAGCTTACTCTTCTTATGTACAGCATTGCCTACCAGTGCATCCATCTGTGTCTGCATCTTATGGGAGAGAAAAAATAAGAGAAACTAGAGGGATGTAACTCTTCTAGTGCCACGCCTAAAGGAGTATATATGTATGTATGTACGTCTATGGTATAAACATGGGAACATAGTAACCGTTACATTCCCATATTTCTATCTCTTTTTTATAAATATATGGTTATGCTCACACACACTCGTAACTATACCTATGCAACTATTGGCAATGCCTAGCCCTCAAAATTGACGGACTCAAAAAGCCTTTTTTAGTGTGTTATGAGAAAATTTCCCATCTCTTGTTTAAAAAGGACGGACATCATTGTATCAGTGAGACGTATTCAACTGCCCTATGAAAAATGGGCCACAGCATTTTTAACCTGGCTCCATCCTTAGAAAAGACAAAGGCAGATCCCATCAGTGGCAACTGTGAAATAACCTCTCTCCCTTTGTCAAAAAGGGGACTTTTTCCGTCTTTACCTTTCCTGGCTTGCCAACCGACACCGTCGCCACCTCTCAGAAATCGCTCTCAATTTTCTTCCCTTTCTTTTCTCTATTTCTTTCACCTTATGGGAAACTTATTCAACGGTATCGCCCTTGCCCAGGCAACTGATCACCGCTGTTGCTGCTGTCACCTTGCAGGTTTTTGAAAGCAATTGGAAAAAGGGGGAAGGGGGGGGGGGGGTTTGAGCCAGGTATATTCTTTCGTATTCGCTTCATCCCTGCATTACCCTTTTCTCTCTTCCTTTCTCCCTTTTCCCTTCGATATATCACAGAGCTCTGGTCTTTTGTGTCGTCCCTTTTGCCTTCTTGAATCACACATCGAGAGACACGGCGACACAGGAAGGGATTTCGGACGACAGTGTTGAGGGTGTGAGTCACTCACAAGAGGATGGGTTAATGGGAAATGTATGCACCTTTGAGTAATACCTAGTGCTCAAAGGTATGCAATAACAACCGCCCCCCCCCCCGCCCCCCTTCACCAGCCCACTACTCCCTTTCAGTACCTTCCGATAAAAGCTACTTAGTGGAGCATGAGATCAAAACTGCATTGATATTACAATAAATGAGCTCAAAATTTTATCCTATTTTAACTATACTATAGCATTCCGATGCATATTGCTTTTTATTGCAAGTACCCATGATTTATTTAAAATCTGTATAGCAACTGTATTCCAATAGAGATGAAAAACGTAATTGATAGTTTGATCAGAAGATATGTGGTTTCGTAACTTCCAAGGGGATCTTCACGAACAAGTTCCTATTTATCTATTGAACTATTGATATCAAATACTATGTTCGGATTCCCCGCGAAGACAGTTGTAAAAACACGTGCCTAATCTGGGAATGAAAATCAACAATATTAGAGTTAGACGTCTAAATCATATAAAGTAAGTAAAGTTATTGAATGATTTCGAAAGAAAATAATCACTGTGAAGGTCCTGTAGAGAGTAGGGTTCCCTTATGTATAAAACCGGAAAAACAGCACTTAAAGTAAAAGTAAATTATCTGTAATGATGGAGTTGTAAACTGACATGCAATAAGTAATTATTAGAATGTTGTGTGTTATATCTTAACATATTTGCATACCTGGTACTGGGCATTAATGGCTGAATGTGTGAATTCATTCGTATCATGTGCATAATTCCTCTGTACATAAACACTAACATAACCAAATACTCATGATCAGATAGCTAATTAGCGGTTGGGGGAGAGAGCATCCGCCATTTATTCGTATCCCAGTAAGTAAAGTTGCCTTTTTCTTTTATACACCAATAAAGTGCAAATTTAGGTATGGAAAAATACGTTACCATTTTCATCCATTGGAATGTCACTGAAACATTGTAATGAAGCGTAGTCTGGGGTTTTTCAACCCTCCATAACTAATTCCTTTGTGTACCTTTTATTCTAATTGAGCAGCGACAAAAAAAGGGCAATGGAAATAACACCGAGTAACCCCTATTAATTACAGCCAGTGTAATTTGAAGACTTCGCTGGTCGATATAATGAAGGTAAGGTGAAATTACATGTAATTTCAATGCTAATGGCACACAAAGGTTGCGTAATAGTAATTTACCTTGACGTACGATTGGCGTGGAATTACTTATGTTCGTTAAATAAGCATTAAAATGTAATTTCTATTCTTTTCTTTGATATTGGAAGGTTTTTTTAATATAAGTAAAAGGGTAAATTGTCAATAAAAAGATTTTTGTTCCATATTTTAATTTAAAATGGTTTGAACGGATTGAACTTGTTTCAATATAAGCGAAAGGGTATATTGTCAATATAAAGATTTTTGTTCCCTATTTTAATTTAAAATGGTTTGAACGGATTGAACTTGTTTCAATATAAGCGAAAGGGTATATTGTCAATATAAAGATTTTTGTTCCCTATTTTAATTTAAAATGGTTTGAACGGATTGAACTTGTTTCAATATAAGCGAAAGGGTATATTGTCCATATAAAGATTTTTGTTCCCTATTTTAATTTAAAATGGTTTGAACGGATTGAACTTGTTTCAATATAAGCGAAAGGGTATATTGTCAATATAAAGATTTTTGTTCCCTATTTTAATTTAAAATGGTTTGAACGGATTGAACTTGTTTCAATATAAGCGAAAGGGTATATTGTCAATATAAAGATTTTTGTTCCCTATTTTAATTTAAAATGGTTTGAACGGATTGAACTTGTTTCAATATAAGCGAAAGGGTATATTGTCAATATAAAGATTTTTGTTCCCTATTTTAATTTAAAATGGTTTGAACGGATTGAACTTGTTTCAATATAAGCGAAAGGGTATATTGTCAATATAAAGATTTTTGTTCCCTATTTTAATTTAAAATGGTTTGAACGGATTGAACTTGTTTCAATATAAGCGAAAGGGTATATTGTCAATATAAAGATTTTTGTTCCCTATTTTAATTTAAAATGGTTTGAACGGATTGAACTTGTTTCAATATAAGCGAAAGGGTATATTGTCCATATAAAGATTTTTGTTCCCTATTTTAATTTAAAATGGTTTGAACGGATTGAACTTGTTTCAATATAAGCGAAAGGGTATATTGTCAATATAAAGATTTTTGTTCCATATTTTAATTTAAAATGGTTTGAACGGATTGAACTTGTTTCAATATAAGCGAAAGGGTATATTGTCAATATAAAGATTTTTGTTCCCTATTTTAATTTAAAATGGTTTGAACGGATTGAACTTGTTTCAATATAAGCGAAAGGGTATATTGTCAATATAAAGATTTTTGTTCCCTATTTTAATTTAAAATGGTTTGAACGGATTGAACTTGTTTCAATATAAGCGAAAGGGTATATTGTCAATATAAAGATTTTTGTTCCCTATTTTAATTTAAAATGGTTTGAACGGATTGAACTTGTTTCAATATAAGCGAAAGGGTATATTGTCAATATAAAGATTTTTGTTCCCTATTTTAATTTAAAATGGTTTGAACGGATTGAACTTGTTTCAATATAAGCGAAAGGGTATATTGTCAATATAAAGATTTTTGTTCCCTATTTTAATTTAAAATGGTTTGAACGGATTGAACTTGTTTCAATATAAGCGAAAGGGTATATTGTCAATATAAAGATTTTTGTTCCCTATTTTAATTTAAAATGGTTTGAACGGATTGAACTTGTTTCAATATAAGCGAAAGGGTATATTGTCCATATAAAGATTTTTGTTCCCTATTTTAATTTAAAATGGTTTGAACGGATTGAACTTGTTTCAATATAAGCGAAAGGGTATATTGTCAATATAAAGATTTTTGTTCCCTATTTTAATTTAAAATGGTTTGAACGGATTGAACTTGTTTCAATATAAGCGAAAGGGTATATTGTCAATATAAAGATTTTTGTTCCCTATTTTAATTTAAAATGGTTTGAACGGATTGAACTTGTTTCAATATAAGCGAAAGGGTATATTGTCCATATAAAGATTTTTGTTCCATATTTTAATTTAAAATGGTTTGAACGGATTGAACTTGTTTCAATATAAGCGAAAGAGTATATTGTCAATATAAAGATTTTTGTTCCATATTTTAATTTAAAATGGTTTGAACGGATTGAATATAAGTTAAAGGGTATATTATCGGTATGAAGACTTTTGTTCCCAGTTTTAATTTAAAATGGTTTGAACGGATAGAATATAAGTAAAAAGGTATATTATCAATATGAAGATTTTCGTTCTATATTTAATATTGTTTGAACTTATAGAATGAACGCTAAAGGGTTTATTATCAACAGCAATGTCTTTTTCATTTATTATCTTAATCAAACACCGGCTTAACGCATCTAAATATTAAATGGTATTAATTACATAATGATTTAATTATCGCATTATTTATGGCTGAAGAATTTAAGGGGTATGGAAAGGTAACCGCGTGTAACGGACTGGTTGGCATTTCCGACTCGACTGCTCCCTTTGCAATTTTTTTCCATCTTTTATTATCATAAAATACAATGACATTTTATTAATTAACATTATTTTCGTAATCATTCTATGCCGAAATACAGATGTGAACTTATAGGTTTTACAAAATTATAAATCAACTCGATACAAATTAGATCAATTAATAAAAATTATTGAATATATAATAAAATTTAAATCAATCAATAAAAATTATACATTATACAATAAAGTTTATCGTACAAACATCCTTAACTTATAATTCAAATATTACTAAGTAATTATCATAAATGTTAAATGTAGTCTTTTGTAAATATCTTATATAATTCTTTTTTGAAAGTATGAATTATTAACATTTTTCCTTTTAACATTCTATTTCTTCGCACTAATATAACTTCACATTCTCATGACTGAAAAAGCGATGCTGATCTACATCGGGGGATGGAAGGCAGACTGGAGTTCCCAGCGCTTCCGCTTCACGTCAACAAAACACTTCCGTTTGTCCTTTTGATGTCATCGAGTCTTTTCCCAAAGTTCATCTTAATTACCCTTTCCGGGAGAGGAGGGGTTGATCCCATGTTCGATTCCACGAGTAATGTATTGGAAATTAATAGATTTATGGGAATTCATCATTATAATCATCTCCTACGTGTACTGACGCAAAGGGACTCGAGTAAAGCATCGAAAATAAATAGATTTATGGGAATTCATCACTATCATCATCTCCGCCTACGTCTATTGATGCAAATGGCCTCGAGTAAAGCATCGAAAATAAATAGATTTATGGGAATTCATCACCATCATCATCTCCGCCTACGTCTATTGATGCAAATGGCCTCGAGTAAAGCATCGAAAATAAATAGATTTATGGGAATTCATCACCATCATCATCTCCTCCTACGTCTATTGATGCAAATGGCCTCGAGTAAAGCATCGAAAATAAATAGATTTATGGGAATTCATCGCCATCATCATCTCCGCCTACGTCTATTGATGCAAATGGCCTCGAGTAAAGCATCGAAAATAAATAGATTTATGGGAATTCATCGCCATCATCATCTCCGCCTACGTCTATTGATGCAAATGGCCTCGAGTAAAGCATCGAAAATAAATAGATTTATGGGAATTCAACGCCATCATCATCTCCTCCTACGTCTATTGATGCAAATGGCCTCGAGTAAAGCATCGAAAATAAATAGATTTATGGGAATTCAACGCCATCATCATCTCCTCCTACGTCTATTGATGCAAATGGCCTCGAGTAAAGCATCGAAAATAAATAGATTTATGGGAATTCAACGCCATCATCATCTCCGCCTACGTCTATTGATGCAAATGGCCTCGAGTAAAGCATCGAAAATAAATAGATTTATGGGAATTCATCACCATCATCATCTCCTCCTACGTCTATTGATGCAAATGGCCTCGAGTAAAGCATCGAAAATAAATAGATTTATGGGAATTCATCGCCATCATCATCTCCGCCTACGTCTATTGATGCAAATGGCCTCGAGTAAAGCATCGAAAATAAATAGATTTATGGGAATTCAACGCCATCATCATCTCCGCCTACGTCTATTGATGCAAATGGCCTCGAGTAAAGCATCGAAAATAAATAGATTTATGGGAATTCATCACCATCATCATCTCCGCCTACGTCTATTGATGCAAATGGCCTCGAGTAAAGCATCGAAAATAAATAGATTTATGGGAATTCATCACCATCATCATCTCCTCCTACGTCTATTGATGCAAATGGCCTCGAGTAAAGCATCGAAAATAAATAGATTTATGGGAATTCATCACCATCATCATCTCCGCCTACGTCTATTGATGCAAATGGCCTCGAGTAAAGCATCGAAAATAAATAGATTTATGGGAATTCATCACCATCATCATCTCCGCCTACGTCTATTGATGCAAATGGCCTCGAGTAAAGCATCGAAAATAAATAGATTTATGGGAATTCATCATCATCATCATCATCTCCTCCTACGTCTACTGACGCAAAGGGACTCGAGTAAAGCATCGAAAATAAATAGATTTATGGGAATTCATCACCATCATCATCTCCTCCTACGTCTATTGATGCAAATGGCCTCGGGTAAAGTATCGAAAATTAATAGATTTATGGAAATTCATCATTACCATTATATTCTCCTACGCATATTGACGTAAAGGCCCTCGAGGTGAGCATCGAAAATTAATAGATTTAAGGGAATTCATCATTATCATCATATTCTTCTACGCCTTTTGACGCTGAAGGCCTTCCTTAAATGTCACCAATCGTCTTTCTTTATCTTGAGATTTGAAATCAATACTTCTCGTTTCATCGTTCCTACATCGCGCTTCATGGTCCTCAGCCATGTAGGCTTGGGTCTTCCAACTCTTCTAGTGCCTTGTGGAGCCCAGCTAAACGTTTATGGGAATTACCAGTAAGATTTAAAGTGCCAGAGACAATTTGTGTAATCTACCGTTATTCTACTCAGTCTGCAAGAAGTTATCATTGAGTATCGCATGAACCAGTGCTTACAAACACATATACAAACACACAGGCCTCTTGATAGACATCGAAATAAATGAGTTTAATAGTTAACAGCTGAAAGTGTACTACTTAACAAGTTAACCACATTTCCGTTGAAACGTGGTTTTCTACAGGGCAATTCAATTGCTATTATTTACAAAGTTTGGAATTCTCTTTCATCTCTTCCCCAGGCAATATAAAGAATCTTCTCTCTCTCTCTCTCTCTCTCTCTCTCTCTCTCTATATATATATATATATATAGATATATATATATCTCCCCCCCTCTCTCTCTCTCTCTCTCTCTCTCTCTCTCTCTATATATATATACATATATATATATATATATATATAATTATTATTATTACTATAATGACTGCAGGTGATACGACCTGAACTATACTGTAAACGGAATTTTCAAAGGCTTGGGATTCTAATGCACCATGACCTAAAGCAGCAAGGGTCTAATGAAAGGTTGTGAACCTCTTCGGAGAGGAAGAAACACCAACGGCAACCATGTCAGCCAATATAGTGAGCATTGCTAATGCAATGGTAGTAAGCAGTACTATGAAGTATCAATGGTTTGGGGTATATATAGTTGGTACCCTCAATACAGAGAAGCCATTTTTGTAGAACTGTGAATTCTTTGGCGGAAGAATATCTCCCATAACTGGCAGATATGACTCATCTCCTAAGGCTAAAAACAATAACACTTTTGCCTCCTAAGTGATGCTGTAAAACAAATAATAACTCTCGTTGTTCTGAGTGATATTTAGTCGCCAAATAACTAGTGGCATATGTTTGCTGCTCCATAAACTGACTTGATATTAAAAGACATAAAGAATCAAACGCTTTGTCTTGAGGTATTGAATGTGCACTGATGAGGGGCAGAAGAGCTGCAAGACATATGTTAGGTTTAAGGAGAGAAAGTTGAATATTTGACACTTACTGACATGAAAGTTGATAAGCAGCTCTTGCAAGGATGGTAAGAACAAAGAGTGATTGTGGGAGGTGCCAAAAAGACACTGGGTATATGAGAAGAGTAGAAATTAGTTAGTTCAAGGATTGATCGAGATGTACTCAGAGAGGCTTAATTGAAACTTGCGATATTGACTGTCTATGGTTAATGAATAGAAATGAAAGATCAGAAGAAAAAATCTTTTTCTGAAAATTTGAATTAGTGACTGACTGGGTAGGAAAAACATGAAAAGGTTTTTTTGCTAGGTGGTTTGAAAATAAAGGTAGGCAACAAAGAAAGGAATGGCTTTGTTAGATAGGAGAGTTCACAAAGTAAAGGAGAACACAGATTCCTCTTGTAATATATCTGTAAAGAGACTTTGTTCCTGGTAATACATGGTTTTAAAAGAAGAATGATAACAAGTATGCTTAGGATTAGAAAATTTTAAGGGAAAGAGCCTGCTTGTTTTGTGTTAGTAGAGAGCTTATAGTTAAGTTGATGGATGTAATATTGAGAAGAAGAGCTGGAGTTATATTAGATTATTATTTGCTTAAGGTAAAAGTTAAAATAGATACAGTATTTATAGTGAAGGTTGTTATGAAACTGTGGCTGCAACTGCAATTAAGACAGGCGAGTTACAAATGAAGGACGGTCTCTGGTTAAAAAAGTGAAGCTAAGTTAATATATAAATCTATTGTAAAAGAAGATATAAAACTGTGGCAACTGTTGCAATTAAGACAAGTGAGTTATAAATTAACTATGGGTTCTGGTTAAAGAAAGTAAGAGTAAGTTAATATAGATATTAATAGCACAAGATATGAGACTCTAGCTGTAATTGTAATTTAAACAACTGAATTACAAATGAACTATGGTCTGAGGTTAAAGAAAGTGAAGCTAGGTGATTTTGTCTCTACGGTGTGATCATAGAGACACCAGAAAGTACCTGTGGGAAGAAGGATCCCTTTCATACATCTAGCATACCTGTCAGAGGATTAGTAGGACTCTCATGGTACATGAGCCTGAAAGGATTGTCGGTACTATGCTGTACTCCTTTCAACAGAAAATATGTTATAATAAGGCAAAATAAATTAATATTCTCCTGAGGACTTCCATTTTAACTCCAATAATTTACAGTTAATTGAGCAATGTCGTAATATATCATTCTAAAGAAGCTTTTCCGTATTCTTATCATTCCACCCAATTGTCTTTCCATCTACCCCCTTTCCTTTACATCGTTTTGATTTAGCGTAATTATCATTATATCATTATTATAACTAACCGATACAGACATAATACAAATTACAATAATTAATCAGGTAGTTGAACCAGTGGAACTTCAAAAGTTCAAAGTAGCACCGAAGGATTTTATGTTGAACAGGGTGACATTAGTCTCTTTTTATTCTTTTTTATAGTTTATATATGGAAGACCTGTTTAATATCAATGTTCTTAAAATATGTTAATTCACTTGTTCATTACTTCTCTTGTAGTTGATTTATTTCCTTTCCTTACTGGGCTATTTTCCTTGTTGGAGCCCTTGGGCTTATAACATCCTGCTTTTCCAACTAGCTAAGAACAACAACATCAACATCAACAACAATAATAATGATGATAATAATAATAATAATAATAATAATAATAATAATAATAATAATAATAATAATAATAATAATATTTTTGGTTTTGGTACATCATACTTAATGACATAAAAGTTCCTCTCACTGTGATCATCGCCCTGGTGAGTCACCTCTCCCCTTACATCCGGAATCTCTCAAGGAACAAACAGAAAAAGACTCACGAAAGAAAAAAAAATAGGGAAAACAAAAGCTTAACTATGAATCCTGAGAGTATGAACTATGCAAGAAATATGACGTAAATAATGGCCACAGAACAGAGGAAGCGCCATCGTCATTAGTTCAAGCAGACCCACTTTTGTTCCTCGGGATTTTCGTCATTCTTTTTCTGCTACTTTTCGTGAGACTCTTTCGATTGATGCCATAAAAAACTAGAGTTTTGGTGGAAATGTTCTTGTGGTAAACGTAATCAGTGGAAGTTATTATGTAAATATATTGTAAAATCATAATTATAAGAGTTAATATTTAGATTAAAAAAAATAGTAACGTTATCCAAATTGAAAAAAAAAAAATTTTTACTTTTATTGTAGCCATAATTTTAAGTCAATATTAAGATTAGAATGAGAAAAATAGCAACTTTATCTAAATGGAAAAATTGTACTTTCATATTAAAAATGTAGCTAACCCAAACTTTGCATTAGTCTTACTAATAATTAACTTTCTAAACTATTCCCTTTCATGGTTAGCTAGCTAACTGCTCTCATTCTTCTTTCCCTCATCTTACCTATCATTTACAAATTAAATCAACAAAGGTATAATCAGTCAGCGTATTATCTTAAAGATGTAGTTCAATGCATTGCCCAATCAAATATTGAGTTTCAGGAAAATTTATAGCTGTCTTCGTGACCATACTAAAAATATTTTGAGATTAAATCAATAAAAGAATTATCTCAAAGAGAAAACCTAGTTTCTGACTTAGTCAAATATTCATTTATAAAATGAGATGTCTTTGTTTTCTTAAGCGGCGATATACATGCAAGATTAAATTTACCGTAAATAGTAAAGCAGATGGAGTTAAGGATTATTTTTGTACTTTAGAAGCGAATTCTGACATATTTTCTGCAGGAAGTGGTTCCCTGGATTAGGGAAAAAGAGGATAGACTCGCAAAAAGGGAGAAAATAAGTATTCCTTCGCTAGTATAAAGTCTAAATGGTAGCCAGATGCTTTACTATGTTTAATTAATAGATGACAGTACACAAGGAATCTTAAATATTATTGAAGTCAAAATAAACGGCAACACCTATCATTTTTAAAGTATTGTACAAAAAGCTCATTGCACTGTTTCAGAGGGTTCAGAATGTATCCTGGTATTTTATTCCACATTTCGTAGTTTTAATATGTTGATAATCGTTATTATAATTGCTATTACATACCTAAACGAAAAAAAAAAAAACATTAAAAAAATAAAAAATATTTTGTACAGATTTAAGTAACACCTTATCCCTCTTTAAGAGAGACAGTGCAAAATTTATAGGGGACTGTTGAACATTATGCTCATTAAAACCTAAACAAATAAGATTAATAAATATTTTTAAAATTGTATAAACATATCGCTTAATTATCTATGTATTTTGAGATATTCCGGGCATTTTGCCAACTGAACCCCAAGAAATAAAGTTTCCAGCTGTTATGTTGTGCTAGCTTGTTAAATGACTGGTTAAGACTGGTTGTCTAACCAGCTCGCAAGCCAAATCAATCATGGTAAATGCAGAATATTCATGAATGTTGCCATAAATCAGTAAGGGGAAATTATATGTACAAAATTACTCGCTTCGTAAAATCTTTTTTTGCATATCAATTTTATACATTGTATGCATACGCAATTACAGTTTTTCAAAACCTCATTTATATTGATTTGAAATACATAATTTACGTTTTATCAAGTAAGTGACAATTTATTTAAAACTATAAATGAGTATCAGGGAGGGAAATTATTAGCCTACATGTCAAAGAAGCTGTGTTTCCTCAGAGTTAGAACAGACCGCGGG
Source organism: Palaemon carinicauda (assembly GCF_036898095.1). NCBI lineage: Eukaryota > Metazoa > Arthropoda > Malacostraca > Decapoda > Palaemonidae > Palaemon > Palaemon carinicauda. The sequence continues at coordinate 53,993,982 of NC_090765.1, read as the reverse complement.
TCACAGTCAGGTCAGGACTTGGTAACCCTGGGTAGGTCATGTAAGGTTAAAGGTACCCTGACACTTGCTCGACTTTTTGGCACGAATTTGTCGTGGCAAGTCGTGACATTTAGTGGCACGAACTGGAGAGAAAAAAAAAAAAAAAAAAAAAAAAAAAACTCAGAATCACAGCTGACCCGTCCACATTGACACGAACTGGCACGACGAGTTTCACGAACAGTTCACGCATAATTCATGACCCGGTCACGAATTTTGAACATTTCAAAATTCTCGTCACGACATGTCACGATGACACAACGGGTTTACGAACACTTCACGCCAGTTCACGACTCGAGTCGTGACAATGCGTGCCACAAATTCGTGCAAGTGTCAGCCTGGCTTAATTTATATCTATCCAAGTTTGTATAAGCAAATACATGTACTGTGGTACAGGTAATTGTTGTGGTGTTGATAAGGCCAGAGATATAGCGAATATTAAAATATTAATGTTTTAATTGCTTCTAAATGAACAAAAGGACTTCTAAAATGTATCATCCATATAGTATGAGACAACCTATAGATGTCGACAAAATGACATCGTTAAAATAGAGTATATTTCACTTTATTTATCATGGCTATATGCTGATATAATCATCTAGCACATTGAACTTATGACTGATAAAGTACTTAAATACAGATCATTGGTATAGAACAACCTAGAATTGTAGAGTTAAAACGCATAACATCAGGTATTGCTAAGAAACAATGAAGAATATCCTTGTTAAGTTTATGCTACCAAAGGTTAACTTTCTTTTTAATAATCGTCATAAAACCTTTGTACCACGGGATGCTTAGAGACGACACAGCATAGACAAGGAATCTCGCTACCATAAGATGGATAATATATATATATATATATATGTATATATATATATATATATATTATATATACATATATATATATATATACTGTATATATATATATATATATATATACAGTAAATATATATGTATATATATAATACATATATAATACATATATATATGTATATACACGTACATATACAATATATATATATATATATATACAGTATATATATATATACATACATATATACTGTATATATATATATATACATACAGTATATACTATATATACATACAATATATATTATATATATATATATACATACTGTGTATATATATATATATATACTGTATGTGTATATATATATACTGTATATATATATATATATATATATTACATACAATATACATTATATATATACATTCTGTATATATAATATATATATATATATATATATACAGTATATATATACAGTTTATATATATACTGTATATATATACAGTTTATATATATATATATATACATATATATATAGTATATATATAACTATCTCGTTCTCTTTTTCTTTTCAATTTCTTCTCTTGTATAAGAGATCTCCTTGATTAATTCCTGTCCTGCCTTCTTGGGTGCATCGCATTTCATGCGGAAGGAAGGGGAGAGCCGTTGCTAAGGGAATCGCGTTCTACGAAGTTCTTTCTCTCACTCTCCCTCCTATTCAGACATGCACGTCTTTCAGCCTTTCAATTCATACGAGAGAGAGAGAGAGAGAGAGAGAGAGAGAGAGAGAAATGAAGGGGGTTCTTGAAGTCTATAGTTAAGTAGGGGGCCTGGGGGTTTGGGTATTGCATCTGGAGACGGATGAATGCGAAATGCAGAAGACGAGGGATCAAACCTTTAGGCAGGAGAGAAGCGTAATAAGAGAATAAGGAATTAAAGGATAAAAAGAGAGACTCGCATGAGGGTGAGGGAAAAAGGACCGTTGTGAATTGTGAGGTAAATGGAAATGAGGGGAAAAAAAAGAGGACGGTTGTGAGAGGTAGTGAAAAGACGATGTTTGCAAGGGGGTTTCATTGCCATTTCTGAGGAGCAGGGAAAAACATCTCTCTCTCTCTCTCTCTCTCTCTCTCTCTCTCTCTCTCTCTTCAATAAGTTAGACAAGATCATAAGAACTCTCTAAAAGCCTAAACTAAATAGCTCTACCAAAGAGCAAATGGAGTCTCCGCGGAGGGACTAAAATGTCTGAGATATATAAAATCCTTGTAACTCCTTGTAATTTTATCTCTCTCTCTCTCTCTCTCTCTCTCCTCTCTCTCTCTCTCTCTTAATATCTTCAGTATTGATTAATATAGAAAATAACGTAAGATTTCGATTCCTTCTTTCATATAATCACTCAAAGTTGTTGCGAAAAGATATATGCCACCAAGGCAGCAATAATTTTAATTGAAAGAAATTTCATTTTATTTCAGTGTTACTTTTAACAACATATGTATGAGAAATAACCTTGAGCTCTTTACTATGAATCAAGCAAGAACGTATTGTTCTCAGTAACTTGTTTAAAAAAAGTACCACATAAAAAATTCTGTTTCACATAGAGAAAAGGTTTATGAAGAAAAGCAGACACATAGGGTACATACATACATAAAGTACATACACATATACCCCCCCACACACACACATATATATATAAATATATATATATATATATATACATATATAAAACATATATGTATGTATATATATATATATATGTGTGTACATTTATGTACATATATATATATATATATATATGTACATATATGTATATATATATATACATATGTACATTTATGTACATATATATATATATATATATAGAGAGAGAGAGAGAGAGAGAGAGAGAGAGAGAGAGAGAGTAAAAATCATGAGAACAAGTGATACATATACAACGAAAGGAAAATGACGATAGTACTAAAGTATAATAGCTCAAATCAAGTTTTTGGTATTCCTATTGTGAATTGAAACATACATACATACATACATACATACATATATTTAAAAACTTTACCAGCGACATCCATTAAGTGATCTCAAGTTCGACTTCAGCTCTAGTAGGAGTTATCTCATTGAAATACGTAAATACCATTCTTACGGGTGAATTTGGGGCCATAGCTGAGTGCAACCATATTCGTCTTAAGATTTCTGGGTGACAGTTCGAGCCCAGAGTTCGACTCCTGGTGGAGACATCCTAAAATCACGCCGAAAACACTAAAATCTATAGTATTTCATGGGAACAATTTCAAAATTGGTAAAAAGATATATGGTTATAAATAAATAAATAAATAAATAAATAAATAAATATATGTGTGTATGTGCGTAACGCGAGCGCGCAAGACCGCGTACTAAGTTAAAACATGGAAGAAATCCGAGGTTGGCCCCTACGGACGAGTCAGCTTAAGACCCACAGCCAAAGGCTGTTGCACAAGACATGAATGAAGAGAGGCGGCAAGCAAAAGAAGCCATTTCCATGAGGGGCGGTGAATTGAGCTGTACGGGCAAGGAGGGGGTATAGTGGATTTGGTTTAAGCCCTGTGCAACTGGTGAGCCATTTCAAAGAGCATACTAGGGTTAAAGATATGGGGGGGGAGGGTTAGGGGGGGGTTAGGTTCATATTATCCACACACTGATTCGACTCAATGGAATTGCTGATACGTATAGATGCCTGAATGCCAATTTTTTAAAAAGTTGTTGCGGGGTATTTTATGAGCAATTTCTTCGAGGAGAATTTAGGGCTGACCCTCGTTGGCCCATTGTAGATTTAGGAATGGCTCATTAGCATTCTGCATCCATGGTTGGGAGACGCGAAAAATTGCACAATTCATAACATTGTGATTTAGGGTTCGCAATATCAATTGCTTTTTGGTGGGAAATCTGCATGTTGTATCATTATTATTATTATTATTATTATTATTATTATTATTATTATTATTACAAGCTAGGCTACAACCCTAGTTGGAAAAGCAGAATGCTATAAGCCCAAGGGCTCCAACAGGGATAAGATAGCCCAGTGAGGAAAGAAAACCAGGAAATAAACTGCAAGAGATGTAATGAACAATTAAAATAAAATATAAATATAAATATATATATATATATATATATATATATATATAGAACAATAACAACGTTTAGATTTTTCATATATAAACTATAAAAACATAATCACGTTTGTAATAGAAATGTTGGACTCCTTGATTGGCAATTTTTATTTACTGGGGGGGAGGGCACATCCACTGGATGATGGGAGTAGCCCATCTCTAAATAAGGAAAACAACGCCGTATATTTCAGATTATAAAACAATCCGTCAAAATAATCCTATGTGCAAAATGACTGAATTGAAAACTCGTGACATTTGCAATTTTTTTTCTTAGTGTTGAAGAAAGACATATCAAACAGTTAATCTGTTATCAAATGCTGTGTCTG
>NC_090765.1:53977178-53979678 GCF_036898095.1 Palaemon carinicauda | reverse complement strand
TTTTGTCTTATGTCAGGCACCAACTATCCCTCCCCAATACTTACTTTCTGAACTTTTTCTGATTTGTCTCCCCTTTGGCTAAGAGTGCTCTTTCACCATGCTTCCATTTATTTCCAGTTATGCCCTTCCTTATAACAATGAAGAATTTTCATTGAAAGTATCAGTAGAAAGTTAAATAAGGTGAAACAGTTGAACAACAATCTTACATGACCATAAGCCATATAACATGTCTGTTTTGACGTTGTTACTTATTTTAGAATGATTTATTGTTAATTTTTTCTCTTCATTTATTTATTTCCTTATTTCCTTTCCTCACTGGGCTATTTTTCCCTGTTGGAGCCCCTGGGCTTATAGCATCTTGCTTTTCCAACTAGGGTTGTAGCTTGGATAGTAATAATAATAATAATAATAATGATAATTACAGATCTGAATCAAGAGACTACAGTATCAACAGACGTTTTACTACTACTGGTCACACTTACCAGGTCTATGAAGTCTGTAAAACAGCTGATCAATGGTCACATTTACCAGATCTTTGAAGACTGAAACACAGCTGATCAATGGTCACATTTACCAGATCTTGGAAGTCTGTGAGACTGCTGATCTATTGGTCACATTTATCAGATCTGTGAAGTCTGAGAGTGCTGATCTATTGGTCACATTTACCAGACCTTTGAAGTCTATGAGACAGCTGATCTGTTGGATAAATGTACCAAATCTTTGAAGTCTGTGACACAGCTGATCAGTGGTCACATTTACCAGATCTTTGAAGACTGAAACACAGCTGATCAGTGGTCACATTTACCAGATCTTTGAAGACTGAAACACAGCTGATCAGTGGTCACATTTACCAGATCTTTGAAGACTGAAACACAGCTGATCAATGGTCACATTTACCAGATCTGTGAAGTCTGTGAGACAGCTGATCTATTGGTCATATTTACCAGATCTTTGAAGACTGTGAGACAGCTGATCTGTTGGATAAATTTACCAAATCTTTGAAGTCTGTGACACAGCTGATCAGTGATCACAATTACCAGATCTTTGAAGACTGTAACACATCTGATCAATGGTCACATTTACCAGATCTTTGAAGTCTGTGACACAGCTAATGTACTGGCCATATTTACAAGATCTGTGAAGTCTGTGACACAGCTGATCAATGGTCACATTTACCAAATTTTTGAAGACTGTGAGACAGCTGACCTACCGGTCAGATTTACCAAATTTTTGAAGACTGTGAGACAGCTGATCTACCGGTCAGATTTACCAGGTCTTTGAAGTCTGTGAGACAGCTGATATATTGGTCAAATTTACAAGATTTTTGAAGACTGTGAGACAGCTGATCTACCGGTCAGATTTACCAGGTCTTTGAAGTGTGCGAGACTGCTGCTCTATCGGTCACATTTACCAGGTCTTTGAAATCTGTGTGACTGCTGATCTACTGGTCATATTTACAAGATCTGTGAAATGTGACACGGCTGATCAATGGTCACAATTACCGGGTCTTTGAAGTCTGTGAGATTACTGATCTGCTGGTCACATCTACCAGATCTTTGAAGTCTATGAAACAGCTGATAACTGCCACCTACTGGCAGTAAAAACGAAACAATGTTAAGCATGCTCTGACAAAGAACCACCCCCCTTACCAACATCTTATCTAAACTGCCAGATAGAAATTACAATAAGACATGTGAGCATCCTGGGAGTTTAAAGGAAGATTGTATCATTCCGAAGTTCGAGGAGGGAGGAGAGGAAGCCTTAGGAAAGACTGGATAGATGCTGTGAAAGGTTAAGGACCCACATATTATAGGTCTTTGGATTCTTGGTTTTTCTTTTAATACTTTCTGGAGCAGCTATAAACAATAACCTTAAATCTGAAAATGAGGAATGAAAACATGACGATCCTGCAATATATATACTGTATGTGCGAATGACTGGAATAAGGCTGGTGGACTTCAATAAAATGGAAGGCCTCCCCTAAATTACAATAAATTATGAATTCAATTATTCACTTTTAAAGGTAAATCAAGTCTTCAATATACTATTAATTTATTTGCTGAATTTTAGGTAAATCCTGTCTTCATTCTGAGTGTCCCCTTCAGCAGAAAATATAGAAAGGCTGGTTAGAAGATTTTTTGGGGAAAAAAGGGGCGGGAAAGAACCAATAAATGAAACTAAATTATTTACATCAATTTGGATAATTCTGACAATCCCAAGGAAAGTATAGTAGTGAAACCATTGTTTCAGGTGTCTTTAAAACGAAAACTTTAGTCTCAATATATACATATATATATATATATATATATATATATATATATATATATATATATATATATATATATATATATATATATATTTATATATATATATATATTTATATATATATATATATATATATATATATATATATATATATAAATCAACTTCAAATACATTACGAACAAGGAAATCAAATCAAAACTTCTAACATACAGAGAAAAATCACTTCTATGTAAGA
>NC_090765.1:53959678-53972178 GCF_036898095.1 Palaemon carinicauda | reverse complement strand
TATTAGAATTAATGAGATATAATGATATGAATAAATTAACAACTTTTATCCCATTCATAACTATTTTTATGCACAGCACAACTGATAGTTTCTTATATAATTTTCATTCTCCGTTGTTTTGATAGAGCTGACAGTTGGCTTAAGCCATCAAGAGAGAAGAAATAGTTTACCCAACTCTGCTGTACATACTCCTATCGAATTCAAGTTTCGCACCCTTTATCATATTCAGCGTTTAGGCATATCACAACTGACCGTTTCGTAAATAATTTCCATTCGCCATTGTTTTGAAACGCAATATCCAATTCCCAAAATAATCTTTATCTGGCATAATGGTTATTCCAAACTATCTTAAAATTTCTTCTGAGGCTATCTTCTTTAAGTAGCCTGTTCTTTCTAGCATAGGCAATTCTAGTCCTTTTGTTCATCGTGTATTTCCCATTTTGTTTATAATAAACCTTATCATTTCACAGGAGGGATTCCAGCAGGAAAAAAATATATTTCATTACATTTTTCATTTTATAACTACTGAATCATGGATGAACTCACTGTGCAGTAAAACTTCCACAACCGTAAGCCTATAAAAGGGCTCAAAAGCAGCGAACCGAACCTTTTATATACACTATACTTAGTCCTTCAGCCCTACCTGGCCCTCGGACTATTGGCTCTTGAACATTAAAAAACTTTCTTTTCAAGACTCATTCAAGCGATTTATCCAACCCATTACAGGTCCTCATCTCTTACGGAACAATCATGAATTATAAAAGCTTTTCTTTAACCTATTACTGTATCGTCAATTCTCTCCACATTGTCAAACCATCTAAAAATACTTTAATTCAACCTTTCACATACTGTATCATCTGGGTATCTCTTCATTGCACAACCCAAAGGTTCTTCTTACACCACTTACACTAAATAGATATACCATCTCAACAATGTCAACCTTTCTTCTTTCATTTGCACTTCTACGCTTCATTTCCATAAAGGAGTTATTTCAACTATTCCTTCAGGTATTCGCATTTTCGCTCCTACAGACAACTAGAGTCAATTCTTTTTGGCAAGGCAGATTTGCACCGACTCGCAGGGGTGCCCTTTTAGCTCGGAAACGTTTCCTGCTCGCTGATTGGTTGGAAAAGATAATTCTAATCAATCAGGTAGCAGGAAACTTTTTCCCGAGCTAAAAGGGCACCACTGCGAGTCGGTGCAAATGCGCCTCATTAAAAAAAAAATCGAGTATAGTCTCTTATCAATCCTTTACACACATCTTGCCACCTTTCTTACTTCTCATAGTCCCGGTGCAATTGTCTGTTATGATTATTCCCAAGATACATAATGGAATTAACAATTCAAAATTTCCCACCTTCCACTCTACGATCTATCCATCCTTCTTCCTCGTTTCAATTTACCATTACTACCATTCTCCTGGTCACCTTTACTCTCATTTTTTTCACTCCCACAGATGACTTCAAACTATTTTACCCTGCTTCTGCAATTTAACTACATTAACCCAATCAACAATATCAATTAAGTGTAAACATCAAAGATTTGATAAACCCTTTTTTCAACAACTTTGCAGCACCTGCATCAGCGGTCCTTTCTCCGACCTGCTGTGTCACTCCAGTCTCGAAAAAAAATAACCTTTTATTGGTCACTTTAATTACAAATCAAGTAACTCTTCTGCTTATATACTCCAGCACATGCTTCACTTTCATAAAAAAAAAAAAATTCTCTAAACCTATCATCTACACCAGACATTACCAACACCAACCGTTTTCTATATTCAGCATTTTTCTTTATTTCAAAACTTCTGGCATTTGATCAACACATTTTCTTAGCCTGAATTCATTCTATTCTTCCCCTATCAGCTACTTATCTTACATTTGCAATCAAAAAATCTACCATAAACCTTCCTTGGTATCTATTATAAGTAATGCTATTCCCCTAAAATTCCTTTACTGACCTTTGCCTAAGCCAAACATACTTTCCAAACCCTTGCTAAACAACCCCCTCTCTCTCTCTCTCTCTCTCTCTCTCTCTCTCTCTCTCTCTCTCTCTCTCTCTGTATATATATATATATATATATATATATATATATATATATATATATATATATATATATATATATAATATATATCAACAACAACAAATGCAAACGTTTCTAGTCCACTGCAGGACAAAGGCCTAAGACATGTCCTTTTTTCATGTCTGGAGTTTGGCCATTTCATCACCACACTGGCCATTACGGATTAGTGACTGTGGGAGACTTTAGTCTGATTGCTCAAAGCATACCAACCTAGTATGGTTGTCTTATTAGACAGTGTTGCCCAATATGGAATTACCTTTTCGATTCCGAGGATGAGACTTACCCCAAACCTTTTGACACTTGGCTACGACCATCTTCAGTTGACTAGCGACTAGTTTTTTTTTTTTTTTTTATAAAGAGTCAGTAATGACGGTATCATTTTGCTGTTATTCCCACATGAAACTCTAAGTTACCTCTTGTCTTCCTATAACTGGAATAACTTGCAAATGTGTTATTGCCTGTAGCGTGTCGAACTCTCCAGCATAAGATTGCCGTTATCAAATATACTCCTCAGTTTAATGTAAATCTCTTGTGCTTCTTTGAATACTGAAGGGTGCTGACTATCATCTATGTGTTGTTTACAATACACAATCCATGCCTTCTATGTATTAACTACAATAGAGATGAGCCTTGTTTAAAAGTTCTCTCAAGAATGGTATGGGCAAGGGATAGTAACAATGACCACGCTAGCAGAACAATGACCTAGACCTAGACTCTAACCACCCAAGCTTGGACGAGGGAGGGCCAGGTAATGGCTGCTGATGACTCAGCAGGTAGACCTATAGGCTTCCCCAAACACCCTTCCCTGAGCTTACAAGGATGGTGAGGTTGCACAACAAAAACCAACGAAACTAAAGAGTTTGAGCGGGACATTTCCAATAGGCCACCACAACCCTGTGAAAAAAAAGAAGCTAGAGAGCTTCTCACTGTAGGGATAAAAAATACCATTTGAGCAGTCTAAATTTTTGAGCCAGGAAAGGGTCCCTTCTCAAATTGCAGACCTTCTTGGGTCAACTTATTACAATTAAGTCCCTTTTACTCTACTTATTAATTTTCTTTGTCTACAACCTATCTCTTTTTACAATGTATAGTAGGATAAAAAAGATAACTCCTCCTTATCGATAAGAAACGATAAGGTCGAATTGATTTGCTCTCTTAAAGCTGACCTTTTCCGCCGTATGAAAAGCAGGTTTATAATATCCTCTACAGCCTACAAGGTCTATAGAATACATTCTATGGACTTTGATCCTCTATTTCACCCCTTTAACTAGAACGAAGAATGATCCCTATCCTTCCTTTCTTGTCTTACTATAAAGGACCGAACAGATTTTGGGATTTAAACCTTAATCAGCTATTAACACACACTCTCAAGTCAGACCGCATCAGGTTATTCAGGTGTTCCTGACATTCCCAAGTAATAACTAAACTGCGGGATATCTTTTGTCAACAAAAATTCGCGTCTTGACCTAAGTCGGCCACTGTTTTCATAATCACGTGATTCGCTTTTCGTCCAGTCAGTCATGGACGAACAAAGGGAAATCTGATTAGAAACATTATTAGAAACCATATGTATTTCTAACGATAACAAACAGCACCTCTGGTGGCGAAGTGAAGCACTATCCAGGAACAATGCTAACAGCAAGACCTACTATTTGCCGAAAGGTACAATTGAATATGATTGGGCCTATATGACACCATCGGAAACTTGAAGCCTTACTAAAGGGTCAGAACATAAGCTAGTTACAACTCAAAGAGCTATGGAAAGTATAATGATGGGAAACACAATAATAGACAGAAGAAAACAACATGAATATGAAACCTAGCTCGAGTAGAGGATAATCTAACTACATGAAAGAAAAAGAAATGGACATGGGCAGGAAATAATTAATAATAAGAAAGACAAATAGATGGACATTAAGAGTAACAGAATGGGTCCCTAAAGATTGCAAAAGAAGTAAGGGAAAGAAGAGAAAACGATGGATTGATGAGCTAAGAAAATTTGCGGGTACAGATTGGCACAGAAAGACCATAAGCAAACGTGAGTGGAAGGTCAAGTCTCAGGCATTTGTCCTGAAGTGAACTAGTTACGGCCGATGATGATGAGGAGGTAAGAAAATTTGAGGGTATAGATTGGCACAGAAAGACCATAAACAGATATGAGTGAAAAGTCAAGTCTGAGGCCTTTGTCCTGAAGTGAACTGGTTACGGCCGATGATGATGATGATGATGACGAGCTAGGAAAATTTACGGGTATAGATTGGCACAGAAAGACCATAAACAGACATGAGTGAAAAGTCAAGTCTGAGGCCTTTGTCCTGAAGTGAACTGGTTACGGCCGATGATGATGATGATGACGATGATGATGATGATGATGATATGGCACACCATAAATATCAGCATCACCAGTAACTTTCCTGAAAAAAACCCCAACTGTCAACAACAACGGATACATCTGTAATTAAATGACGGATGCATTGACGGGGCTCGGAATGGTGACGTCGTAACCTGACCTTTTGGCCTCATTGATTTCTGCAACATGTGGAGGATTGACTGAGTTACAGTGATGTCTAGAAAGAATATTAAACTTTGTAATTGCAGCTGTTGCAAGTTTTCAGTACATAGGTCCTGGAGAATTTGAATTCATCGAAGTAGCAAACGCCAAGGGGGAAGTCATTCGCCAACCCTTAGGGTCAGTCTTTATTTAGCTGTTTTTTTTTTCTCTCAATTAATAAATCACTCAAAATTTATCTTATCTTACAGCAACATGGATTTATTCAAGTACTCTTGTCTCCTTGTTTAACCGTGCGCATTTTGTGTGTGTGTGTATATATATATATATATATATATATATATATATATATATATATATATATATATATATATATATGTGTGTGTGTGTGTGTGTGTGTGGGGGGGGGGGGGGTGTGGGTGTGTGGGTGTGTGTGTGGGTGTATATATATAAATGTATAAATGTATGTATGTATGTATGTATGTATGTATATATATATATATATAGTATATATATATATATATATATATATATATATATATATATATATGCAAGAAAGAGAAAGAGAAATGGGCAGGACATATAAAGAGAATAGCAGATAATAGATGGAGAAGAAAAGTAACAGAATGGGTCCCTGAGACTGTAAAAGAAGCAGAGGAAAGAAAAGAAGACGATAGATTGATGAACTAATAATATTTGCGGGTATAAACTGGCACAGATAGACCATACGCGAGTGGAAGGGGTGATGTTGATGACGATGATGAATAGAACGTCATTTTTCTCTAACCATTACACTGAAAGAATTGTTTTAATTTTTCAAAATAAATTTATGAAATATAAATTTTTATAAAACATTACAGTTGCATCAGCAGTTGATGAAATCATAATTTAATTAAATAGAAAGTATTTGATGGAGTGATTTAGATTCTTACTGATTTAACTTTGAATTAAAGAAAACATTTTTTTACGGTAAGGACAAGTTAATGTTTTTTTATATATCAATATCTTCATACAGAGTTGTGGTGGATATTTAAAAGGAAAATATCTTTCAAATTGTTTAAAAACCGGATTAAAACAATTCAATACAGGTCTGTTGCTTTGTAGTTCCCACTTATTCCAAAAATACCTGCACTACTCAGGTCAACCAAGGCCGTTTTTTATTCGAGCCGGCCTTGGGTCAATCTGGTGATTCACCAGTAACTAACGCCTTGTTTTATCAGGTAATTGGATCTGGAAAGGGTGGGGGGGGGAGTCCTGATTGGTCACTGAGCATAGTGTATTGCTCTTGCGAATATTTGGTCTCTATGTTGTTGTTGTTATTATTATTATTATTATTATTATTACTTGCTAAGCTACAACCCTAGTTGGAAAAGCAGGATGCTATAACCCCAGGGGCTCCACCAGGGAAAATAGCCCAGTGAGGAAAGGAAACGAGGAAAAGTGAAATAATTTAAGAACAGTAACATTAAAACAAATATTTGTATATAAACTATTGTATAAAAACTTTAACAAAACAAGAGGAAGAGAAATGAGATAGAATAGTGTCCCCGAGTGTACTCTCAAGCAAGCGAACTCTAATCCAAGACAGTGGAAGGCCATGGTACAGAAGCTATGGCACTACCCAAGACTAGAAAACAATGGTTTGATTTTGGAGTGTCCTACTCCTAGAAGAGCTGCTTACCATAGCTAAAAGAGTCTCTTCTACCCTTACCAAGAGGAAAGTGGCCACTGAACAATTACAGTAGTTAAGCCCTTAAGAGTAGAAGAATTGTTTGGCATTGTATCAAGTTCAATGGGCTGTCTCTTGCTTCTGCAGCCTCTTATCAAACTTTAAACATCTTCAGCCACTTTACGCTGATGACATCCTTATCTAGGAAAAACAGCAGAGCTTTTCGTGGAGAGAAAAAACAGATGAATTATGAATTCCTTAAAATTAATTGTTCAGTACATCACCATATCTATACAAATATGGCTGTAATATCACTGAAATATTTCATGATAAAATGCTTAAAATTAAACTGTTGTCTAAAAAGACTGACTAAAAGTGTTCACACTAGACGGGTTTAATTAGTTTCTTACATAAGAGACCAACTTGTTTACTATCTGAAATTCCCAATCAAAGTACAAACTCAGCCTTAGTATTGAGAGAGAGAGAGAGAGAGAGAGAGAGAGAGAGAGAGAGAGAGAGAGAGAGAGAGAGAGAGAGAGAGAGAGAGAGAGAGAGCCTTTAAATTTCCATGTCAATCAATTTTATCATTATTAATAATAACAATAATAATAATAATAATAATAATAATAATAATAATAATAATAATAACAATAATAAAAATAATATAGGAAATTTATTGGATAAAATATATTCATATAAAATACATACGACTAAAATGAGAGAGAGAGAGAGAGAGAGAGAGAGAGAGAGAGAGAGAGAGAGAGAGAGAGAGAGAGAGAGAGAGAGAGAGAGAGAGAGAGAACGTTAAAATTCCATTCAATGATTTTTATTATCTACCAACTAGACACTAAGTTTTCAATTGATGCTTTTTTTGTTCGGATTTTGTTATAAATCTAAACTCTTGTAAATGTTCCACTTACCCCATAAAACATATGATTGTATTATAAAGGGAACACCATTAATATATATATATATATATATATATATATATATATATATATATATATCCCTTTCTGAGTGGGGATACCTTAACGTTGTGAAAAAGTTTGTGTATCGCCATTATCAGTCGGGCCACCCATACTAGTTTGGTTTGCTGAGCGATCAGACAAACTCGCCTACCATCACCAATCCGCACTGGCCAATGTGGTGATTAAAATTGGCCAAACACCAGACATAAATTGACATGTCTGAGGCCTTTGTCCTGCAGTGAACTAAAAACGGAAACATTTGTTGTTGTTGCTGTATATATATATATATATATATATATATATATATATATATATATACTGTATATATATATATATATATATATATATATATATATATATCAATATCTACTTAAGAATTTGAAGCTGGTATCTATCAGTATCATAATAAAACTCCAAACTTAAATAATTATAATTAGTATTGCTCTTGCACTATAAAAAACTGTTTTGATATCATGCCGAGTACATATGCAAGGAGTTCGCACTAATTACATCATTTTGCTTCATATCATTTATGGAACATGATTTCATGAATGCACTCCTCTGTATGAATAGAGAAATACATCACTAGCTATTATGAAATTTCGCTTTTAAGAAAAGCCTACAAAAATAATTAGAACGAGTTTAGCAGTAGACGAAATACTGAAAGATGATATCAATAAAATTAAAACTAATGATAAAGTAAATTCATAAAAAAAGATTAGGATATGTCGAGCGACATCGACAAGCAACTAAACTGTAGTGAACAAGTTTAAAGGTTTAAAGGCTGCTCATGAATGGTAGAGGCGAGGGACAAATGTCCTAGAGACTGACCATACATACTTATGATCAGCCCCTCTCCACCCAAGCTGGGACCAATGAGGGCTAGGCAATGGCTGCTGATGACTCAGCAGGTAGACCTTTAGGCTCCCCCAAACGCCCCATCCTTAGCTTACATGGGTTGCAGGGACCAATAAAACAAACGAGTTTGAGCGGGACTTGAACCCCTGTCTGGCGTTCACTATAGTCCATTTCTTTTAGCGAGGCATATTTGCACCGACTCGCAGCGGTGCCCTTTTAGCTCGGAAAAGTTTCCTGATCGCTGATTGGTTGGATAAGATAATTCTAACCAATCAGCGATCAGGAAACTTTTCCGAGCTAAAAGGGCACCGCTGCGAGTCGGTGCAAATATGCCTCGCTAAAAGAAATGGACTATATTCACCACAACCGTAAGTAGTATTTCTTATCCAATTCAGAATAATGTTTAATGTAACATGTTTATGGGTACACGAAAAAAAAGGTCATGGGAAGTTTCAAACCAAATCTATGATTTGTGACGAAGCTATTAAACGGCAACACAAATATTTCTTTACCCTCCTTTCTAGAGGAATATTTGCTGCTGAAGGAAAGGTCTAACACCTATAGAATGAACAAACAAGATGTTAAAGAAAACTTGAGATATTGGAAGCGTATATGATTGTCTGACTGATTTATGAAATTTAAATCTGACGACCTGGTCCTAGAACAGATAATTCATTCAGTTCTGTTTTATTATTATCATTTCTAGCCAAACTACAACTCTGGCTGGAAAAGCAGAATTATACAAATCCAAGAGCTCCTACAGGGAAATCATCCTAGTGAAGAAGGGAAATAAGGAAATGGCAAAAAAGCAATACACACGTAATGAATAAAATATATAAACAAATTCAAGATCAGCAATAGCATTAAATTAGATAAACCATATATAAACTATAAAACGAGACTCGTCAAAGCAATGGAAAAAGAGATTTATAAGCGGTATAGAAAGGCTGGATAATTATATAAACTACAGGGGCACTCAGTAAGAGCGCAGACCTCCGCCGTGCCAGCTTATTTCTCGACCTTGACCTTAATCTTTGACCTCAACATGTAATAATTGGCGTGGATTTTTCATACACTTAAATATGAACCAAGTTTGAAGTTTCTGTGACAACGAGGTCTAAACTTATGGCTGATTACGTGAATTCGACATTTTGCTTGACCGTGACCGTGACCTTTGACCCTTAACATTCCAATATTAAATAATTTCGTGCTTTTTACATACTAATTAATCCATGCAAGTTTCATTGCTCTACGATTAAAATTATGGTCAGGAGCTGTTCACAAACAAACATATACACACACAAACAGGGGCGAGAAGCTGTTCACAAACACATACACACAAACAGGGGTGAAAACATAACATCCTTCAAACTTCCTTGGCAGAGGTAAAAATAGGATACAAAGACGGAAATGTGGGAACAGCTAGGATTGGATCATGGAATGTGGTCTATATAACACGGTGCTGGGTCCTGTCAAGCCATTCAGCCCCCAAGAAACCTGTAGTTACATTACGAAGTAAAAGTTATAAAATTGAACAATAAGGTGGAAGAGAGCAAGGGATCAGAGATAAGATAGATGGATCTAAAGTAAGTGCAGCAAGGGGTCAAATGAATTCCCCTACAATATACTGCATGATGCACCAAATTTTAGCATAAAAAAAGAGCTTCAAACATGCCACTCTCTCTTAGCTAAGGCCTGAAGAAAACATGAAAAAGGGATGCAAAATAGAAGGGTTGAAATGAACCATGAAGGAAGCGACACGCTTTCCTATTAAAGGAAGATGGGATATAAATTAATATACACCTAAGCAGTAAGAGAATTGCAAACCTTGTATACAGTCTTGCAAGTAATTCAGTATGCTGGGCTAGACTTCAGTAAGACAGAGACGGTTGAGAAATGGTTAGGTGTAGTATGTGCTTAAAAAGGATAAAAAATGGAATTACCTACTAAAGTAGATGAAATTTAAGTAGACAAAAAAAAAATTAATGGTCATTATCATTATGATAATCACTATTACTTTTCAAGAAATAAAAAAAAAACACACACACTTTTATAGAACAAAACTGAAATACCACCTACTTGCAAATTAAGCTTCCACTGATCAAGATGGCCACATAAGAAAGGACACATTTCGCAAGAATAAATGCAACGTGCAAATTATGGTACGAAATTAACTTTATTAGACAGTTTATTCTTAATTGTACGTCCCTATTCATACATATATACATATGTGTGTGTAAATTGTGTAAGTGTGTTTTTCAAACGAATATTGTGTTAATAGAAAGTGGAAAGAAAATGTTGAGAAGATGAGTGGCTGACAGTATATCTGATCATTACCTGGTTCAAGGAAAGATGAGTGGCTGACAGTATATCTGATCATTACCTGGTTCAAGGAAGATGAGTGGCTGACAGTATATCTGATCATTACCTGGTTCAAGGAAAGATGAGTGGCTGACAGTATATCTGATCATTACCTGGTTCAAGGAAAGGTCAAGGAAGACATAATTTGGAGAATAAAGTGTGAAAATACATCTGCAAATGCAGTTAAGAAAAGGAAGTTGATTAAGAAGGAAGCAACAGGAGCATATAGGAAAAAAATTATAAACTGTTGGCTATGGTTTAAGATTTGGAAGTGGAAGGAGTAGAGAGGAAAATTTTAACATTCCATGATGGGGTAACTAGGGGCAGCATTGAGTGCCAGTTGGCATAATATGAGGTTAGGAAGGAATAAAATTTTTCTTATATGGTGGGATGATGAAAAAGAAAGAAGTAGATTATTTAAAATGCAATAGCATAATAGCTGAGAAGTGATAGTGTATGTATATAAGAGGAGGGATAGGATAGACGAGGATAAAGTGGGAGAAAAAGGTGGCTAGTAAAAAATAAAGAGAAAGTGAACTTTAGACTAAATCAAAATAAAAAGATGCTTGATATGGAAGCAAATGCAAAGAGAATGTTGATGAACAAATGGAACTCATAACGCGAGATGAAACTGGATAGATACTAGCACAAATGAATGTATGTGAAGTAATGGAGTTTGTGTATATTGAAAACTTGTTGAATTTGGAGTGTAGAACGTAAAACTTGAAAAGCATAGTGTCAGACTGACAATTCTTGTAAAAGCGATTGTTAAAGGATGTAAGAAAGGCAGTCAAAATATGGAAAAAGAGGAAAGTCACAAGGAGTTGATGGGATTACAGTGCGGAGAGTGTAGTTCTGAACATGATCTGTAAGGTATAAGTGAATAAGGAATAGGTTTCCACATATAAGGGTGGGGAGGATCTTGGCTTTGTTGTAAGTAAGAAAGTAAAAATTACCAAGGAAACCTAGAAGAGGCAAAACATTACTTGTATACCAGGAAAAAGTAAGATAAAATAATAGAAGAAGATCAGTTGGGTTTAGATAAGGAAGAGTATGCACAGAGCAAGTGGATGATACGAATTAGCTATACTCGCATGTGTGAAATATATTGTGATGGGATCAATAGAGTGGAAATGTGAATGTCTGAAAATACAAAGAGTAGGTTATTTGAGCAATTAAAAGTTTTCGTGATTGAAGTGAAACGTATTTACGGTTTCTAGGCACGACAGTTTGGTCTTAAAATAGGTTTGAAGTAAAGGTGCGTTATGCCTCCATGATTGTTCAACATATTTAAGGATGAAGTCCGCCAAGAGGCCAGGATAGGACAGTGGATATAGATGTAAGGTAGTAGGATAAGCAAAATGAGTAGTGAATGGGATATCGATTGGTCGATGTTTGCAGACAATACTGTGTTGATTTCTGACAGCAAAGAGAAAACTCCAGAATCTTATAAAGGTTTGAAAGAGCTTGCAAGACGAGAAAGTTGTGAGTAAATGTGACCATAAGTAAAAGTTGTGAGTAAATGTGAGCATAAGTAAAGTAACGGGAAAAACAAGGAAGGCGGACGGAGTGATGAAAATTAGTATAGAGGGTAGAAGAATGGATGTAACTTATTTCTACAAGTATTTCAGGAGTTGATATTACGAATTTATGGTAAGACGAATAAAAGAGGCTAGTCTTAGAATAGGCAACCATAAATAGTAAAAGAATTGCATTTTATGCAGAATCCATGGTGGGAATACATAAAGAAACTGTTGACCCAAATCTCCTTCATGGAAGTTCAGTGTGAACGCTGAATACGAGAGAGAAGACACGTTTAAAGCTGTTCAGATGACCTGTTAGTAAATTATGTAGTATAATCAGACCTGATAAGGTGAAAAATTTTGAGGTAAGTAGTCACGGTAATAAAAAAAATTGAAGATTAGAACAATGAAACGATGGATCAGAGCATCTTGAGATGGTTCGGTCATGTGGAAAGAAAAGACGACTATAGGTTTACAAAACGTGGTATGATTCAGAACTGCAAGAAGATAAGACAACAAGAAAGCTTAGAAA
>NC_090765.1:53854678-53954678 GCF_036898095.1 Palaemon carinicauda | reverse complement strand
ATAACAATATTAACAGTAATTTAAACGTATTGAATTCATTGATTTATATTTCTCTCTCTCTCTCTCTCTCTCTCTCTCTCTCCTCTCTCTCTCTCTCTCTCCTCTCTCTCTCTCCTCTCTCTCTCTCTCTCTCTCAACCTAAGTACTGTACTATATGCAATTGCTACTGAGTTCCCTCTCTACTGGCCTTTACATCAAAAAGACCTTCAGATAACCTATTAAATTAAGCGATAAACTTAATATTTTTGAACGGAACAAATGCGCCGGAAGTACGTCTCCATCGAGAATTTATCGCTCATGGTGCGAGATCTAATTTCTAACCTCCCCCCCCCCCCTTTCCCCTCCCTAATGAGCCAGAAATTCCTACACTGAAACTTCGTGTAATATATTCATCCAGTTTAAGATTTGAGTAGAAAATGATATTTAATGCGTTGTCTATGAGGTAATCTATTCGAAAGTCGCTTTTGTGTCAGACAATTTGATGTGATAGTACTTATACCGTAATTTGGAAATAATTTGTGTAAAGATGCAATGATAATGCGATATAATATTATATAAAGATAAACAAAAACATCTTCTCAGAGCTGCCACCACTGCACTTAGTTTATTTTTTGTATAACATAAAAAAAAAAACATTATTTTCCCTGCAAAAATAACTGTCTCTGTACTTACATATTACCAATTCAATATTCTATCTTGAATAAACGTTCTAATTCTCAGAATTTGATTCAGTATTCTATCTTGAATAAACGTTCTAATTCTCAGAATTTGATTACAACGCCGTGTTTGTATTCATCTCATGCGATATCAACATTCCCTAACCGAAAAAAGGGACCCTGGCGCTAGTGGGCCAAGCTACAGCCGGATGTTTGTCCTTAGGGCCTCGGGTCCTGTACTGTAGGATGAAAACAAGTCGTTTGGGAGAGAGATTTACTTACAGTCCATGTCTGTTTGGAAATCGCACTGCAGGGATTAGGGTAAGCCTCAGAAGGGAGAGAGAGAGAGAGAGAGAGAGGAGAGAGAGAGAGAGAGAGAGAGAGAGAGAGAGAGAGAGAGAGAGTAATAATAATAATAATAATAATAATAATAATAATAATAATAATAATAATAATTCTTTATTTCCAATATTTACATTGGGTATTCGTAAAATATAAAGCTATAATCAGTAAAATCATCTTACAAATAGTTCAAATATTTGTTATTCTAGACATACAAAAGTGAGAGAGAGAGAGAGAGAGAGAGAGAGAGAGAGAGAGAGAGAGAGAGAGAGAGAGAGAGAGAGAGAGACTGTATTTGAACAAGCGTCACTTATAATTCAGATAGTGATAGGAAGTTCTGGGTGTCTGGAACCCCAGTTTTGTAATGTCCTGTGATTGAATATTATAGAGGAAATGATCAATCTGTTGGGGAATTAAATATTTTTGACATGTTCAATCTGTTGGTGATTAAATATTTTAGAGGAAATGTTCAATGGGTTGGGGATTAAATATTTTATTGGAAATGTTCAATTTGTTGGAGATTAAATATATTAGAAGAAATATTCAATCTGTTGGGATTAAATATTTTATTGGAAATGTTCAATCTGTTGGAGATTAAATATATTAGAAGAAATGTTCAATCTGTTGGGATTAAATATTTTATTGGAAATGTTCAATTTGTTGGAGATTAAATATATTAAAAGAAATGTTCAATCTGTTGGGATTAAATATTTTATTGGAAATGTTCAATTTGTTGGAGATTAAATATATTAAAAGAAATGTTCAATCTGTTGGGATTAAATATTTTATTGGAAATGTTCAATTTGTTGGAGATTAAATTTATTAGAAGAAATGTTCAATCTGTTGGGATTAAATATTTAAGGGGAAATGTTCACAATCTGTTGATCAACATACAATATAGATTTCTGCAATAAACAGCTACGCATTTCTGTCCGTGCGCGTTACGAACAAACGCTTCTTGAACACGTGGTCAAGAGTAAACAAGTTGGATGCCCCCCCCCCCCCAATACACACACACACACACACACACACACACACGATGCCAGTCAAATTGCCGATCTCTTCTCAATATCGTCCAAATCCCCCACGTGGGTGACAGCCCTCGGGCTAACAAGGAAAAAGGGGCCCCTTGGGATAGTTTGTGTGTTTTTGTGAGGAAGGGGGTTGGTTAGCTGGGTGGGGGGGGGGGGGTTGGTTAGTTGGGTGGGGGGGTCAGTTCTTTTATCCCTTTCTGGTATTCTTCTGTTATCCTTTTGTGTGGGAATACTTGTAGCACACACACACACACACAGTGACTTTCCCTCTGGCTTCACACACACACACGCGCACACACACACACACACACCTCGTCCCGTAGACACAAAAGAAGCGACAACCGGTGAGGAGAACCGTTAGGGGCTCTTCAGTTCCCCCGTAACGTACCGTTGGATACCATTAGATGCCTCTTCCAGCCAAAAGTGCGTGTTTATTATGTTGTAGCACTAGAGATAAGAGGCGATAGAGTGATACAGGGTGAGTAAATGTATGAGCTTGTGGATCGAGGTGTAGTGTGTCAGATCTTTTGTCAGATTTTTATAGTTCATGGCAATTATATATATATATATATATATATATATATATATATATATATATATATATATATATATATATATATATATATATATATATATATATTCAACTAAGCCATAATTTTAATACATTAAACGACCTCGGGATCAGAGCCCCCAGGCGAAATCACTCAAGACTGTAGTATCTGACCGGCCGGGTTTCGAACCCTGGTCCAAGATACTTGTATGACAGTGACCTTTATACACATATATATATATATATATATATACACACATATATATATATATATATATATATATATATATATATATATATAAGCCGTAATAGTCCGTTGCACGACACAGGCCTCAAACATGTCCTTCTACTTCCATTTGTTTGTGGTACTTCTATGCTAGTCTGTGCCCGCAAATTTTCTTAGTTCATCAATCCATCGTCTTCTCTTCCTTCTGCTTCTTTTTGCAGTCTCTAAGGACCCATTCCGTTATTCCTAATGTCCATCTATTATCTGTCATTCTCATCATATGTCCTGCCCATGTACATTTTTTCTTTCTTACATGTTAGAATATCCTCTACTTTAGTTTGCTCTTGTATTCTTGTTGTTCCTTTCTTGTCCCTTAGTGTTAGTATCATTATTCTTTCCATAGCTCTTCGAGTTGTAACTAGCTTATGTTCTAAGGCTTTAATATATTGTATGTATGAGAATGCGTGTGTATGCATCAATTTTAGCCACGAAAGGAAAAGCAGGAAACATGAGAGTTATTACTCTAGTCCGTTCACTTTTCCTTTCGTGGCTATATTAGATATAAGATTGCTCATCTCGTGTCACTTATCGGGATTTCTAACCACAAATATATAATAATCTTATCACTAATACTCGGCATTGTCACTATTTTTAAATAAGCCCCACATAGACTTTCATATCGAGTTCGCTTTGCCATGGGATCACAGACCCATAGGAAAATTCCTTTAATGATAAATATTTCTGCCCGGCCAAGGGTTCGAGCCTATGACCGGTAGAAATACGAGGAAACATAATTTAGTTCACTCTTCTATAAAGAGTGTGGTTTAGTATATTGTCCATCTTATTGCTATCGATCATAGGCTTGAATCCTTGGCCGGGCAGAAATATTTATCATTAAAGGAATTTCCCTATGAATCTGTGATCCTGTGTAAGAGAATTCGATATTACTGTATAAGTGGCATAGTTGAAAACACACAAGTGAGTTTAATACATCTAAATACAAAGAGACAAGTTAAGCTTAATTTCCAATTAACTCAACCTAGAGGATAAAAACCTCACATGGGGGAAATTCTCCCCGTTGGGCATTCATTCTCGAGTGAATTCGAAATTAAAATCCATCTGTGGCTTAATATTATTATTATTACTAGCAAAGCTACAACCCTAGTTGGAAAATCAAGATGCTATAAACCTAAGGGCTCCAACAGGGAAAATAGCCCAACGAGGAAAGGAAAACAGGAAATTAACAAACGAAGTCATGAAAAATCTAAATAAAATATTCTAAAAACATTTTTAAATATATATGAAAGACACATGTATTAGTAAGAAAGGTAATATATATGTATGTGTATATATATATATATATATATATATATATATATATATATATATATATATATACATATACATATCATTTGTCTTCCTTAAGATTCACCATCTCTTCCAACTATCCAACTATGACTATACTATAGGCCTTTGGACTAATTAAGAAAATTAATGACCCCATATCACAATGGAATTCAACTACATTCTCCAGGCTGGTCTGTTTATCTGATCCTTCCCTCTTATCTCCCAGGTTCTTGAATATTCTAATTGTTTTTGTCTCTGATGGGTGAATTCCCTGTCCAGTCCTCAGGGGATTTACCCACTTGATGGTTGGTTTTATTCTTTGTTTGCATCCAGCCAGCCCAAGACCTACAACCAGGTCTTGCTCTAGCCGCATTTCTGTTGGGAAAGGCAGCTCCCAATACTCGAACCTTTTGAGCGTTATAGGTCTGAAAGGAAAGAAAGCGACCAGGTAAAAGATCTTTTATGAACTCTTAGAAGAAGATCCGGAGCCATTGTCGAATTTATCTTCCGTTTTCTTACAGGGTATTGAAGGCATTGCTCTCGCTGGACGAAATACCGAGTGTAATTATATATTTGCAATGTTTGTTGCTTTTAGAAGATAGGTGATAGCGTTTGGGGCATTTAGAAGACACTAGAAAGCGTTTGTGGCATTTAGAAGACACAAAGATAGCGTTTGGGGCATTTAGAAGACAGAAGATAGTGTTTAGAGAATTTAGAAAGCTCAAGATACGCTTGGGGCATTTGGATGAAAGGGATAGTGTTTCGAGCATTTAGTAAACAGGCGACAGCGCTTGGAGCATATGGAAAACAGGCGATGGCGTTTGCAGCATTTAGTAAACAGGCGATGGCGGTTGGAACATATATAATACAGGAGATAGCGCTTGGGGCATTTAGAAGAAGGGGATTGCACTTGGATCATTTAGTAAAGAGGCAACAGCACTTGGGAGCATTTAGTAAACAGGCGAAAGCGCTTGGGAGCATTTAGTAAACAGGCGAAAGCGCTTGTGGAGAATTCAGTAAACAGGCGCCAGCGCTTGGGAGCATTTAGTAAACAGGCGACAGCGCTTGTGGAGAATTTAGTAAACAGGCGACAGCGCTTGTGGAGAATTCAGTAAACAGGCGACAGCGCTTGGGAGCATTTAGTAAACAGGCGACAGCGCTTGGGAGCATTTAGTAAACAGGCGACAGCGCTTGGGAGTATTTAGTAAACAGGCAACAGCACTTGGAGCATTTAGAAAACAGGCGATGTCGTTTGGAACATATATGTCAGGAGATAGCGCTTGGGGCATTTAGAAGAAATGGATAGCGCTTGGGGCAATTAGAAGAAGCGGATAGCCCTTAGAGCATTTAGTAAACAGGTGCGACAGCACTTGGGAGGATTTAGTAAAGAGACGACAGCGCTTGGGAGCATTTAGTAAACGACGACAGCGCTTTTGGAAAATTTAGTAAACAGGTGACAGCGATGGAGCATTTAGAAAACAGGCGACAACGTTCGGAGCATTTAGTAAACAGGCGATAGCGTTTGGAACATATATAAGACAGGAGATGGCGCTTGGGGCATTTAGAGGGGGATAGCATTTGAAGCACTTAGTTAACAGGCGACAAGGAAATAGCGCTTGGAGCATTTATAAGACAGGAGATAGCGCTTGGGGCATTTAGTAAACAGGCAATAACGCTTGGACCACTTATACACAGGCGATGGCTCTTGGGGCATTTAGAAGACAGGAGATAGCGCTTGGGGCATTTAATAAACAGGCAATAACGCTTGGAGCACTTATAAGACAGGCGATGACTTTGGGGCATTTAGAAGACAGGCGATGACTTTGGGGCATTTAGAAGACATAGCGCTTGGGGCATTTAATAAACAGGCAATAACGCTTGGAGCACTTATAAGACAGGCGATGACTTTGGGGCATTTAGAAGACAGGCGATGACTTTGGGGCATTTAGAAGACAGGAGATAGCGCTTGGGGCATTTAGTACACAGGCAATAACGCTTGGAGCACTTATAAGACAGGCGATGACTTTGGAGCATTTAGAAGACAGGTGTTAGCGCTTGGGGCATTTAGTAAACAGGCAATAACGCTCGGAGCACTTATAAGACAGACGATGGCTTTGGGGCATTTAGAAGACAGGCGATAGCGATTGGGACAATTAATAAACAGGAGATAGTACCTAGTCTAGAAAAAAAAATATTTATACAGCTGTTAGTAAGTTTTTGAGACCTGAAATTTTTGTAGTTTCCATTAACTTATTATTCAAACTAATATACTTGCCAAAACCTCAATTCACACTGGGCCTCTCAAAACGGAGCCAAAATGAAAACATAAAAAAAAAAAAAATTTGACCATAAATAAATATTCCAAAACACCAGTTGCTTAAAAAGGGAAACAGGAACACCTTCACCCCTATCCATAAATAGCAATGGCTCAAATCAAAAGGGTAACGCCAAAAGCCACTCCCCCCCCGGAGGAAGGAAAAAGGTTCACAGCGGGGAATCCGGTCATTACTTTAACCCGGGCAATACCATGGCCACGGTAATACCCTTAAAAATGCCAGAGACGTTGCTGGTCAATATACATTCTGAGCCGAGAGGATAGCGTCATGGTTCTGATAATGAGACTCATGGCCCTAAATTCCCGGGACGAGTTAACAGCAGGATATGGGAAGTGGCTTTAAGGGGGGAGGGGGTAAGGATTGCATTATGTTGCCTAGGACCGGAACGGTAACGCTATTTCATCCGGAGTGCGGGATCGAGCCGCCGCACGTGGGAAGTGTAAGAGTTTCTTCGTTTAGTACTTGTTCGGGTTCAAGGGTTTGTGGGTTAATGGGTCTTCGTGGCTATTAAATTTTTATTTTTGGTAAACGTGAATAATGAATTATATACAACAAATGCAGCCGTTTCTAGTCCACTGCAGGACCAAGGCAGACATGTTCTTATTTATGTCTTGGGTTTGGCCAATTTTCATCATCACGGTGACCAACGGCAGATTGGTGATGGTGGGAGGCTTTGATAATTTGTTCATGCCTGTATTTTCCAGCATCATTGCGTTTGAATTCTGTGCCGTTTTTTACTGGAACGGGTTGTATATATACTCCTGCTATTGAATTTTTATTTTTGGTAAACGTGAATAATGAATTATATACAACAAATGCAGCCGTTTCTAGTCCACTGCAGGACAAAGGCAGACATGTCCTTATTTACGTCTAGGGTTTGGCCAGTTTTCATCACCATGATGACCAACGGCAGATTGGTGATGTTGGGACACTGATAACTTGTTTATGCCTGCATTTACCTGCATCATTGCGTTTGAATTCTGTGCCGTTTTTGACTGGAACGGGTTGTATACATATTCATACTTCGTCCAAATAAAGTTAGTTGCACTCGACTCGTCTCAGTCACATCGCTTGCACACTTGCCGAATTAGTATGTGCGGGCTTTTAAAAATAAGAATTTGTGACATTTATAATGTTTTCGTTCCCACATGTGAATTTTCAGTTATTTTCTCTCTGATTTCCGATTTGTTCATTGCAAATCACTACTATCACTATTATCATTATTATAATTTTTTTAATTTTTTTTTTTAATCAGTCTACAGAGGCTGGTGGGGTTTTACCTGGCTTCATTAAGAATCCAACTTTCCTCACTGTATGTGCTGTTTCAAGTATTATTATTATTATTATTATTATTATTATTATTATTATTACTGTTGTTGTTGTTATTAAAAGCACACTTGCACGCAATCCACAAGCATGGACTGATTAAAGGAAGATCGACATTAAACCCTAATTGAGTTAGAAAACAGGATTCATTAGTGTCTCTCTATTCGCGTTACAATAAAAATGTTTGAGGTCAGTATCACATTATCGTTTATGTAAGATTGCGGGTAATCGGTTGTGTGTGTTTTGCAAGTTTTTCTTCCTGACTTTCAAGAACCAATTCGCATATCCTATGCTTCGTGCTTAATCCTTCTCTCTTGTCATTCCTTCATCCAATTTCCTCCAGGACTCCATAAAAAAGGGGGCTTCAGTTGCTCGGAACGAATGTTTACATGTTGAATAAGCTTACGTAAGTCTCTTTATAGTTTATATACGAAAAAATTAGTTTAACACCTTAAAGCATTTTATATTAATTGCTCATTACTTCCTCTCTAGTTTATGTTTCGGTGTTGGAGCCCTTGGGCTTATAACATCCTGCTTTTCAAACTAAGTAGGGTTGTAAGTTAGCTAATAATAATAATAATAATAATAATAATAATACTTGGCCTCTGCAAAGTTGCTCGGGACATTGGCTTCTGCCCTTAAAAAAATTATAACCAGTTCTAACTAGAAATTACTAGATTCTTTACCTAATTGAAAGCCTTGGAACCTATAGAAGTAAATATAATATTCATCCCCTTTTTTAAACGAAGTGTTCCGTAATCCCCCACATGGCAAAAACCTTCAGCGCCACCTACTGTACACAATACGCCAACCAGGTGTTCCGGGGGCGGTAAGGAGGCTCATGTTACTGGTCCGTGTTGCCTTGGCTTACTTCATGAGAGAGCTCATTCCTTTCCCTTTTGTCTCCATAACAGAGTTCGTTGGTCAACTCAACAACACACACACACCTTCGTACCATTGGGAATTTGAGTAATGTGCGGTAAATTTTGTGAATAAGGGTCTTATGTTCGTTATAAATATTCGATACTTGTTGGTATTTATAACTTCCCTTGACTATATTTTGCTGTATCTACATTAAATTTAAACTCCTGAGCATCAGATCACTACAAAGGTTACTGATCTGGTATTACAAAAAATGCAACTGTATGTATGTATGTATGCCTGCCCTTTTTGTTTAGATCTACAAATTCAATTGCCATGATAATGAATTGAAGGAGGAGAAACCATGTATTCACATACTTGATCACAAGTGTGTTACTATGGCATATTGGAAAGAAATAGGCACAATTCTCCAGAGAATAATAAGGAAAACATAGATTTCAAAGTCTCTAATGGTAATCAAAATATGCCTGTATTTTTTTAGTTGATTGTGTTGAATCTAACGCCCCTTCCAATTCCGTAGGCATACGAGGTGTGACACCAAGCATTTCGCCCACGAGATGTGATCTGAATATTAATTTTTCTTTTTTTCCAGTAATTTATTAGGTAGATATATTTATACTATGTTTTCGAGTCTACAGATCAATCGTAAGCCGTGTTCGTCGAAATCCCCCTTATTAGCTGGCTTATACAGCTTCTGTCCCACATACAAACAAACAAACAAGGGTCACTCGGTGTTTGTACGACTGTCCCCCAGTCTCTCTCTCTCTCTCTCTCTCTCTCTCTCTGATGCCCCACGTGACCTGATAGAGGATGGAGGGTGTGGGGAGGGGGAGGGTGTGAGGAGGGGAGGGGAGATTGTAGACATTATGACCCACTCGCCCTCCTTCCCTTCTCGGCTGTCCTCCCTCCATTCCCTCCAATCTGGTGAGTTTATATCACTTTCCCTGTGTGGTTGGGTGGAACTTGCTTGTTTACCAGGTAAAGCAGACAATCTCTCTCTCTCTCTCTCTCTCTCTCTCTCTCTCTCTCTCTCTCTCTCATCTGGTATTAGAAAAAAATGTAACTAAGGATTTCAATATTCAGAGGATATAATAACTACCTTGCATACAAGAAGTCCGTATGAATGTATGTATGTATGTATGCCCTTCTTCAAATCTCTCTCTCTCTCTCTCTCTCTCTCTCTCTCTCTCTCTCACGATCAAGAGCCTGTGCTGCTCAAGAAGCCAAATAAGTCAGAATCTTTCATCTCTTCAAGAGGTAGATGTTTAGTGGCATGCTTATGGATATTTTTTTTTCTTTGCGTTTGGCACTTCCTCTTCTGAATGCCAGCTTTCTCTCTCAAATATTTTGCCAAAGTTTACCATCATTTAAGCAACACGATTTCACGAAAATTTCTCTTATGTATATATATACCAGCGTTTGCCATCAAAACAACAAAATTTCAGGAAAACGTCTCTTATGTTAATATTTACCAGATATTATGTATATATTCACCAGCGTTTGTCATTAAAACATAATTTCAGGCAAATACCTCTTATTTTATATTCACCAGTGTTTGCCCTTAAAACCAACATAATTTTGAGAAAAAATTTCCCCATTATGTATATACAGTATTTACCAGAGTCTGCCATTAAATCAACATAATTTAAGGAAAACTCCTCTATTATGTATATATTTACTAGAGTTTACTATTAAACCAGATAACTGATTGATCAATTACTGTCTACTATGAACATGAAAAGCAATAATTTCAGAAAAAAATTAAAAGCAATAATTTCAGAAAAAAATTAAAAGCAATAATTTCAGAAAAAAAATTCGTTTATAAATGTTATAGATGGAGAACTATTGGTTAATAGCATCCTCTATTCCTACATCTGTCCCGAAACGTAGGCTCTATCACATATATAAATGTTATAGATGAAGTACTGTAGGCGAATATCACCCTCTCTTCCTACGGGCTATGTCTCTGTCTGTCCTGAAAAGTAGGTTACGGCCACACCGTATCCTCTCGGTAGATGCGAACTGACTGACATAACGACGTCGCCTGTGAATTAAGTTCCTGGGGAACAGCCCCTAGGCAGCGAATAAGCAAAGCAAGGAAGGATAAGGTTGGCTCAATTGTATTAAGCGGTGCCAATCCCCTCTATCCTCCTCTCCCTTCTTACAAATCTCTCTCTCTCTCTCTCTCTCTCTCTCTCTCTCTCTCTCTCTCTCTCTCTCTCTCTTTTCTTTGTTCCTGCTTCTGTTCTCTCACCGTGGCTCAAATGACAGGATTTTGACACTTTCTTGCTTTTTTTTCTTTTACTTTATTTCTTCCTGTTGTTGTTTTCTTTTTAAATTTTCTTCTTGTTTTTTTCTCCTGTTGTTGTTTTCTTTTTAAATTTTCTTCTTGTTTTTTTCTCCTGTTGTTGTTTTCTTTTTAAATTTTCTTCTTGCTCTTTTTTCTCCTGCTGTTGCTTTGTTCTTTTAAGTGTTTCAATAAACAGGGTTTCGTCTCCTAGCTTCTTGGTATTGCGTTTGTATTTCTACCAGGGTTAAAAGGCGAACTCTCATGTATTTGACGAGTTCTACAGTCGAAATCACCTTTGTGACCACACTTGGAATTTTTTTTAAACACTGATCTGTATATATCACTTTTATTATATAGAATTACGGAGCGACATGGCCTACTTAGAAATTATTCTACTCATAAATGAAACAAATAGGGCATACTCTTTTTACCTATCAGCTAAAAATGTATTTTTTTTAAATTGTGATATAGTTAGAGGAAATAAACTTCAGCATCATCAATATATATTTTTTTCTATTTAGAAAAAAAAACAGTTCATTTGCAATAACCGTTTATCTTCTTATTCAATGGGATTTACTGGAGGTACATATGAGTTCTTGGTCCTTCTATTGACCTAGTTTAAGGAATTGTTGAAACCGGAAGTGCAAATTATCCGGGTAGGATTTAAGAATTTACGCCATAAGGCCCAGCCCTAGGGCCAGGGAGGTCATTTAGCTCCCATGTGCAACTGGTGGGGGGGGGGGTCGTATGAAGTAAAAGATAAAGAGGTTGGATAGCAAGATGGAAGGAAGGAAGGAAGTTGGGAACGCAGGAGTAGTTGAAGGCTGCAAAGTAATACAGCTAGGGACCCTTATGGACTCAGTTAAACTCAGCAAAGATCTTTAAGTAATGTATACAGTACGGGCTTGAGGCGCACCCATGGCACTGCGCTACTGGACATTCATTTCGAGTCTATTGATGGTACAGTAAATTCAAATTGTTACTTTAAAGTACAAGCTGTCCTGAGGGATAATCATTGTATGTGTGTATATGTATGAACACATACATATGTATGTATGTATAAATTATATGTACACATACACTGAATATGTACTGTAAGTGTCAATATTAAGATATTCAGTGTGTAGTAAAATCAATAGTATAGGGTTACTTATTAAAAAAAAAACGTATAAAACTAGTAAGAAAGTATCATATATATATATATATATATATATATATATTATATTATATACATATGTATATATATACATACCTATATATATATATATATGTGTGTGTGTGTGTACACATACCTATATATATACACATATACACCTATATATGTGAATATACGTGTATATATATCATATATGTATATATATATATATATATATATATATATATATATATATGCATATATATAAAATGTTTATCTGCCATCCTTAGTATACAAGACCACTTATTGAAAGGATTGATATAAAACGTTTCTTCCAAAAACAAAAGAGAAGAAAGCGGCTGAATTTAAGAACAAGGATGCCATTTAATAAGAAAGTGATTGTCCTCAAACCATACACTCAAAGTACTATCTGCTTATCGACAATATATATTGTGTACTTGTTGGCGGAAGATAAGAAACTGATACCAGATTTAAGGATGTTAGTTTAGTCACTTTGCGATACGGTAGAATCCTTATAAGGCTTCATTCGTTATGTTCGTTAGACCTGATTGAAAAAGAATGGCGTGTTAATTAAAATGCGACGTTTGATTACAAATTATATATATATATATATATATATATATATATATATATATATATTATACATATATATATACATATATTTATACATATATATATATATACATACTGTATATATATACATATATATATACATACAAATATATATATAATTTATATACATATATATATATATATATATATATATACATATATATACATATATATATAAATATATATATATATATATATATATATATATATATATATATATATGAAAACGTCCTTTTGAAATAATGCTGTAGATGAAAAAGCAACTTATAAAAGTCCCAATGCATTTAAAAGCCTCTCATGAATGGCAGAGGCAATGTGCTGTGACAATCCCCTATCAGGGCAACGCCCTAGAGACTGACCATATATATATATATATATATATATATATATATATATATATATATATATATATATATATATATATATATATATATGAGCAGCGCCCAAACTACTTCTTCACCCAAGCTAGGGGCAGGGAGGATCAGGCAATGGCTGCTGATGACTCAGCAGGTGGACCTAAATGTTCCCCAAAACCTTCATCCTCTGCTTACAAGGATGGTTAGGTTGACGACACTTAGAGAAACTATCGAGCTTGAACGGGTCTCGAACCCCAGTCCAGTAGAGTGCCAGGCTGAGACGTTTACAATGGACCACAACAACCCTATATGAGTTGCCTCTTGAGCCATAATCCTCATTTGTATGATATTCTTCAAGCTCATTACCACAGTGTTGAATGGCCTCCAGGACCTAGCGAAGACATATTGCCTTATTCTAAAAATCCAATTCTAACTGCTTATTATGATTAAGATATGGAAAGCTGACAAGAAAGCAGTAAACAGTGTAACAAAACGAACAAATCCCATGCAAGAAACGTGTAGGTAAATAAAAGCCTCTTAAACAGGTGTTGAATATGAAAGAAAAGCTTATTATAAGGACAATGGCATCATTATCTATTCCTCTTATATATCATAATGACCTGAAATGAGGTCCTCAAGGGGTTTGCCGAGTGGGCAAATATGGACGGTCTATGCTTTAGCGTATTTCAAATAGATACATACACCATTTGGGGAGGAAATAATAACTCCATAAGAGTACATTACATTATAAAGAAAATAATAACTCCATAAAAGTAACTTACATTATAAAGAAGATAATAACTCTATAAGAGTACGTTATATTAAAAGAAAATAAATAATAACTCCCAAAAGAGTACGTTACATTATGAAATAATAACTCCATAAGAGTACGTTACATTATAAAGAAGATAACTCCATAAGAGTACCTTACATTATAAAGAAAATAATAACTCCATAAAAGTACGTTACGTTATAAGGAAAATAATAACTCCATAAGAGTAAGTTACATTATAAAGAAAATAGCTCCGAAAATAATAACTCCATAGATCACGTTACATTATAAAGCAAATAACTCCATAAGAGAACGTTACATTATAAAGCAAATAATAACTCCATAAAGTACGTTACATCATAAGCAATAATGATTTTTCTAAATAAATAAAAAATGCTGGCGGGTTACATGATTACCACACTTCAACCCACGTACAAAGGCGTATTGATTAGAACTTGAGCAATCCTATTCTTATCACAAACAATAACAGACCCTTTTTTCCCCTTGCGATTACGCTTAACGAGCTTCTGAAATATCAAGTTTTTTTTTAAGTATTCAAAGTTTTCATAATCACTATATATGGTTTTACACCTATTTTTTTTCTATAGGAATGCAGATTTCAATAAATGTAATATGTAGAAATAGCACAGGTATTTATCTCTCCTTGATTGTAGTGTGACTGCTATCAGAATGAAAGGAAAAATATTTTTCTCCGTGGGACAAGAAAGGCTGGGTGTGGTTGAAGATGGCTCAGTCATGGAGGAAGAATGGGAGAGATAGGTTGTTGAGAAGGGCGTAGCGATCAGAATGAAAGGAAAAATCTTTTCTCCGTGGGACAAGAGAGAATGGGTGTGTTTGAAGATGGCTCAGTCATGGAGGAAGAATGGGAGAGAGAGGTCGTTGAGAAGGGCGTATGATTCAGAAGTGTAAGGAGATATAAGCCTAAGCAGTGATTTAGTAGAAACCTTACAGTAAACCGATTAGATTACTATCTATGGAACGATAAGGTTAGGAGAATTTGTAAGAGATTGTAGTATTTGAAAGGGAAAATATACTGATATGCCTTAACAGTAAGTACATTGAATAGTACTGAGGCTCTGAAACCTCCCTGCTAAAGGGGTACACCATATAAGGGATGTATAACTTGTTTTTATGAAGAAAGTCCCCCATTGAGAGATTACAGTTTTACCAAGAACTTGTACAGTAAAATATATATTTCCGGGGTTTGAGGAGAACTGAAAAAAAAGTATATAAATCCTCGTTAATAAATCAAGGTTTACTGAACATGACCAAGAGAAAGTCAATTCAGTGCACCGAAGAATGAGTTTAGATACGTTTGAGGCCTCAAGAGACGAAAGGCTATAGATGACATTGACGGAAAAACGTTGAAGAGATGCAAGAAACTTTTTCCATGGCCTAAGTAGATCGCACACTGTAAGTAATCAATATCTAATATAGAAGTGTTTGTGATAAATCATTTATTTAAAAAAAAAAAAAAAAAAAATTGGGCACGTGTACGGAGATGTTACATCAATGATTAGCTAGGTGGAAAGGTATACGAAATGTTCGTCTGCTTTGGACATTTTTATACCCTGCTACATGTTTCAATTCTTAAACTTATACTTCCAATTTTTGTCCACTTGCAATTTTGTCTTATAAACTTTTCGAAATTGGATTTCGCCTGTTTTCCGAAACACCAATAGCTATATCTTCAAATTAGCTAATAATATTTAAAGATTATGCCTTCGTCAAGTTTGTTGTACGTTTTGAAAGAGGAAATTAATCTCGCTTATATCTTACTAAAAACGAAAACAGCAAATCCAGCTACTGATGAATCTTGGGGTACGAATCTAAAATCTTTCCTTTGACATCTGAACATCAAAGGCAAATTTTCTGTCATCCATTGCAAAATTTCCATCACAATCCACTGCTTAAATCATACTCAGAGGGATATTTGTTTTAACGCTTTTCAAAAGTTCAAAGTTGGAGCAAATGCTTTTTTGTTGACCAGGCGGACATGAGTCTTTTTATAGTTTATTTATGACATATTTGTTTTTGATGTTGTTAATAGTTTATATATGACATGTCTGTTTTGACGTTGTTACTTATTTTAGAATGATTTATTGTTAATTTGTTCTCTTCATTTATTTATTTCCTTATTTCCTTTCCTCACTGGGCTATTTTTCCCTGTTGGGGCCCCTGGGCTTGTAGCATCTTGCTTTTCCAACTAGGGTTGTAGCTTGGATAGTAATAATAATAATAATAATAATAATAAAAGAAATGGACAAAAATCTGAATCTACTGAAGGGGGGGTGGGTGGCTTTTGCCAAACATGGATTGCGAAACGGCTCGTGTTTAATTAACGGTGGGAACCGATTCTCAAATAACGGGGGGAAAAAGACTTCCGGATTGTGATAGCACACCCTTGACGAGTGGAATTAGACCGGAACTGAGAGGAATTGCCTGTAGGGGGGAAATATGACGCGATAGAGGGAATTGCGTAAAAGATGTCTATACGCATTTCCATTCCCAGGTCCCTGTCATACAGTGTATATATGAGTGTCTCGTTCAGGTTATTTCGAAATACCAAACGGCTTGCAAAAAATATAAAGGAAAAATATGATTAAATATAATAAACAAATAATTTTATATTGATGGTCCACTACAAAAAATGCGTGCAAAACGAGCCCAGTCGCAGTACGCGAAATTCTTCAATCCATTTAGAAAAGAAAATATAAATATGATTAAATACATTAATAAATAAATAATTCTATTGATGGTTCACTAAAAAAAAAAAAAAATGGGTGCAAAAAGAGCCAAGGCACAGTACGCAAAATTCTTAAATCCATAAAAAAAATATGATTAGATACAGTAAATAAATAAATTTATTGATGGTTCATTCAAAATTGCGTGCAGACAGATCCCAGTCGCAGCACGCAATTTTCTAAAATCCATTTATTCTTTTTTTTAAAGTATGATTAAATACAATATATAAGTAATTTTATTGATGGTTCAACTAAAAAATGTTTGGAAAAAGAGTCCAGTCGCAGTTCGCAAGATTCTTTAATCTATTTAAAAAAAGAAATAAAAAATAATCTAATTGCTATCACTTTCTACCATCAATTATAGTCACAGAGAACTGTTAATCTTATTGCCTGTCTAGCGATGCATTTTGCACTTTTAATGTAGTTTAGAAA
Source organism: Palaemon carinicauda (assembly GCF_036898095.1). NCBI lineage: Eukaryota > Metazoa > Arthropoda > Malacostraca > Decapoda > Palaemonidae > Palaemon > Palaemon carinicauda. The sequence continues at coordinate 53,937,596 of NC_090765.1, read as the reverse complement.
ACCGACTTGAACATAAAAAAAATATTCATACCTTAAGGAATTTATTAACTAACCTTTTATACGAATGTTCAAGAAAATTATAATTTCGACACGTAAATTCTCTTCTCTTGCTTCAGTTTTTTTTTTTTTTCTTTTTTTTTTAATTGTCACAAATGTTTCAGAGTCCTTCAGATTCCCGAGGACCTGAAAATATATCTATCATTCAAGTATGGCTTAAATTCATCATCATCATTTCCTACACCTATCGACGCAAAGGGCCTCGGTTAGATTTCGCCAGTCGTCTCTATCTTGAGCTTTTAAGTCAATACTTCTCCATTTATCCTTTCCTACTTAGTCCTCAGCCATGTAGGCCTGGGTTCCCAAATCTTCTAGTGCCTTGTAGAGCCCAGTTGCAAGTTTGGTGAACTAATCTCTCTTGGGTAGGGTTTAGTCCTCAGCCATGTAGGCCTGGGTCTCCCAAATCTTCTCGTGGTTTGTGTAGCCCAGTTGCAAGTTTGGTGAACTAATCTCTCTTGGGGAGGCTTAAATTAAAACATTTAATCTATTTAATCATATCTAACACTGGCACAGTCATTAGCATCCTGAATTAAAAGTCTACCTAAGTCTATATATTAAAATTCAAGATGATTATCACTGTCGTGTCTGAAGGGCAAAAAAAGAAAAATCTTTCTGATTCTTTCACTGATTGCCAACCGTTCCTCCACCCAATTTCTTTAACGGTAGCCAAGATACATAACTAGATAAAGGTTTGTCGTTCACTTTAAAAGGAACATGTGTCTCCTTTATCGTAGAAGGCCCAGATAAAACTAGAAGTCATCTGACACGGATTTCTTACTCTACTTTGTTTCTCGGTTTCCGTTAACTTTTTAGCTCGCTCACAGCAGAGGGACCGAATATAATAAGCTGTACTATAAGTATATCTACTAATATTGTTATTGTCATTGTTGTTTTAGTGTGGGGTTCCGGGTTGCATCCAGCTTCCTTAGGAGTCCATCACTATCCTCAATATCTGTGCTGATTCAACTAGCACGCTCTTCTGCACAAGCCAAGGGCTATATCGGCACCTAACTAGTCAAATTCCTTTTCAACGACCTACGTATGGTCCCTAGTGCTGAATTCACTTCTTAGGTCCTGGATTATTATTAATACTATGTCCAGGAGAGCTTTGAATTCAAGTCCTAATGCTGGCCCTGTAAAGGTTTTAAAGGCCACTCATGAATGGCAGAGGCAAGGTACAGTGACATTGCCCTATCAAGCAGGACAATGCCCTAGAGACTGATCATATATACATATGATCAGCGCACAAGCCCCCTCTCCATCCAAGCTAGGACCAAGGAAGGCCAGGCAATGGCTGCTGATGACAGCAGATAGACCTATAAGCTCCCCCAAACCCCCCATTCTTAGCTCATAAGGATGGTGATGTTGCAGCGACCAAAGTCGAGTTTGAATGGGACTCGAACCCCAGTCTGGCGTTCACCAGTCAGGGACGTTACCACATCGGCCACCACAACCCTTAGCACTAGTTAAACATAAGAACACTCAGTCAATGACAAAAGAATATAATCATCTGTTTTAATTAGCATTATTACCGGGCTCGAACTTGATCTGAATTCGTCACCTAATTTTGGGCTCAGGTGTCGTGAGAAAAAGGAAGAACAATAATTACGGATCAATTAATGATCTGGTGAGGAATTTGAAACTCGTTTTTAGGTTTTCTCGTGTCTGATAAGCTCTCTCTCTCTCTCTCTCTCTCTCTCTCTCTCTCTCTCTCTCTCTCTCTCTCTCTCTCTCTCTCTCTCTCTGTTCACGGATCTGCATAATTAGATAGCAGGTGGAATATGGTGGAAAGGTGAAGATTTATTCTGTTACAGGTGAAGATTTATTCTGTTCTACAGGTAATATTTATTTTGTTCTACAAGTGAAGATTTATTTTGTTCTACAGGTGAAGATTTATTTTGTTCTAAAGGTAAAGATTATTCTGTTCTAAAGGTGAAGATGATTTTGTTCTACAGATGAAGATTTATTTTGTTCTCCTTTTGGGTGCGATGTTAAGGTGTTAAATATTTCTGTATTTGTATTATTAAAGGGAGGAGATTAACCAACCCAATTAATCAAACTTATTTCATACAGAATTTGTACGGCAGAGTTAATACGATTAAATGAGAATATTCTAATGTAGACCTGATATGATAATAATAGACATTTGAATGTTTTGCAATGATTTTCAGTATATTGAACAGTATTGATGGCTTCATTAACACTACTGTAAAACAAAAACAAAAAATAATGAATAAATATAGATGTTACGTATTGCTAGCTTCATCAAAATTAATAGGAATCTGCAAGAAAATTTACAAACAATAGCTAGTGGCATTATGGTTAAAAACGTGATCAAAACGTTAATAGTGAAAAATATAAATATTAAATCACCCAAAATATCAACAACTTGTCACCCATAACATTGTTCGATCTGACTGACTTGTTGGTTTATATATTGTTCGGTAGTATGCCCACCAATCTTCTATTAACATGTTTATTTATTTTTTTTTTTTTTCATTATTTTTTTCGGTATAGGGTAAGCACGGTTGCCTTCTTTTTGAGTGACAGCTTTGTCTTTGGCGGTAGACCGTAGTCCCAATCGGCTGCCCTGCCTGACATCGCTTAGACCCTGGGAGCGTATATTCTTGTGTCGTACCAGTCAAGGCCTATAGAAATCCTTGGTACCAGTCACCAGCGTCCTTCCTCCCACCAATGAACAGAGTAAATTAGACGGTGATGCAAGTCCTGTCAGTCAAGTCTCGCGACATTTACTGTCTTCAAACCTCCTCAGGACGAGTAATTACAACGGACAAGTAATTGCAAAGAACGAGTGATTGCAAAGGACGAGTAATTACAATGGACAGTCGGGTAACCTGTAAAGAATAAAAACTCCAAAATGTTCCTTTCCGGAATATCATGATGAAATCCTCAAAATCTATACTTTGGGCTGACGATGTTAAAAGTACGTTAGTCTTATGTAGTGTTTATTTGCGAAAGCTATTATTTTTTACGTTAACCGTTGTATGCGAAGTATTTTTTTATGTTTAATCGTTCAGCATCTCTAAATTAGTATCTATTTCTTTTAAAATCCCATATCGATGTATTTGCAGGTTCTTTTAATATATCTATCTGCGGAACATATCACAACTGATTTACCAAAGGTCCCGTTAAAATGGACATATTATTATTATTATTACTAGTCAGGCTACAACCCTAGTTGGAAAAGCAAGATGCTATAAGCCCAAGGGCTCCAACAGGGAAAATAGCCCAGTGAGGAAAGGAAATAAGGAAATAAATAAATGATGAGAATAAATTAACAATATATCATTCTAAAATCAGTAACAGCGTCAAAACAGATATGTCCTATATAAACTATTAACAACGTCAAAAACAGATATGTCATATATAAACAATAAAAAGACATTTGATCCTTCAAATAACTAAAGATCCTGCTGAAGTCTAAAACCTTTCAGACCATTTCCCCAAATTCTCTCATTGGAAAACCAGATATAAAATCTGTCATTCTGTTTGCCTTTGATCACCAAATTAAGGCTGAGACAACAGGCAATATTTTACCATCTTCGGATGAGGCAACAGGCAATATTTTACCATCTTCGACAACCTTGATTTGATTATTATTATTACTTGTTAAGCTACAACCATCAGTTGGAAAAGCAGAATGCTATAAAGCCCGAGGGCTCCAATAGGGGAAAGATTGCCCAGTGAGGAAAGGAAACAAGGAAACTACAATAAAAGTAATTAACAATATAGGACACTCCAATATCAAACCATTGTTCTCTAGTCTTGGGTAGTGCCATAGCCTCTGCACCATGGTCTTCCACAGGCTTGGGTTGGAGTTCTCTTGCTTGAGGGTACACTCAGGCACACTATTCTATCTTATTTCTCTTCCTCTTATTTTGTTTCTATGGTTCATGTGAGGTTTTTTGTATGTTGATACTATTCCTGAAATATTTTATTTTAATCGTTAATTCTCTCATTTCCTTGTTTCCTTTCCTCACTGAGCTATTTTCCCTGTTGGAGCCCTTGGGCTTATGGCATGTTGCTTTTCCAATTAGTGTTGTAGCTTAGCATGTAATAATAATAATAATAATAATAATAATAATAATAATAATAATAATAATAATAATAATAATGTTTCATCCACAACAGATTAAGTTCCTGTCCATAACATCTCCCTGTTCGATAGTAGGTTGAACATAGCTTAGCCAGTGACAAAAGCATCCCTATGGATGTTGTGGATGCTGCGTGCGGATGAAGTGGACATTGGTGGAAGGGATGGAGGGACCAGAAATGGTTACTCAGAGAGAGAGAGAGAGAGAGAGAGAGAGAGAGAGAGAGAGAGAGAGAGAGAGAGAGAGAGAGAGAGAAAGCCTTGTGAAGAATGATCACTTTTATATGATGATGAAAAAGAGAACAAAATTTCATGTTTCATTTTATTCATTACTCATGAGAGAGAGAGAGAGAGAGAGAGAGAGAGAGAGAGAGAGAGAGAGAGAGAGGGGTCCATCAAAACTTCGAAAATATCTCTTGTGAAAAGGCCTTGTGATGAATGATTAATTTTATATGATGAAAAAGTGAAAAATCTATATTTGAGAGAGAGAGAGAGAGAGAGAGAGAGAGAGAGAGAGAGAGAGAGAGAGAGAGAGAGAGAGAGAGCTTTGGGAGGGGGGAGGGGGCGATTGGGTCTGGGGTGTTGGTTGGGTTTCTGGTTACAGCTTGTAGTCCATCGTCCTGCTAGTAACCCTACCCCAAAAACCCCTGACGCAACCTGCTGCCTTTACCTACTTCCCAGGTACCTCCCATCCCCCTCCCGAATCCCCCTCCCCCTTACCCCAGGCCCCATTCACCTCCTCTTAGGTTGCCTGTCTTCCTTCCAATCTTTCTGTCCCACATCCCCCCCTGGTTACTTCATTTTCTCCTTTATTTTTCCGTCCTCCCCTCTTCCTTCTTTTGTCCTACCCCATTTTTCAGATTTTTTTGAAATACAATTCTCTCTCTCTCTCTCTCTCTCTCTCTCTCTCTCTCTCTCTCTCTCTCTCTCTCTCTCTCTCTCTCTCTCATTTTTATCCTATCTTGACATGCCTTACAAAACATGCAAGTTTCTATTCTTAGAACAACGTAAATTCTTCAGGTCCTAAAATACTCTTTCTCTTTGAACTTGTCTATCAAGTCTAATGTGAACCCCAATAGCTTTTACAAAGCTTCCTTTTAGTTTAAGTAAAGAATTCCATGATATATAAATGTATAGAAATTCTGGCAAATGTATTGGGCGTATCCTTATCCTGAGGACCAGCAGATGAATGTCTATCTTTGATTTCTACACCCCCAAGAAATTATGACAGTTTTCTTTCAATGATAATTCAATCTTTAGCTAATATACAAACTTTCAATTATTAGCTAATCTAAAAAATTTCAATTATATATCAACCATTGCCTAATCTAAAAATGTTCAATCATATTCCAATCATTAGCTAATCTACAAATTTTTCAATTATATCCCAATAATTAGCTAATCTACAAATTTTCAATTATATTACAATAATTAGCTAATTTAAACATTTTAATTATGTTCAAACATTAGCTATACAAATTTTCAATTATATTTCAATCTTTAGCTAATGTACAAATTTTCAATTATATTTCAATCATTAGCTAATGTACAAATTTTCAATTATATTTCAATCATTAGCTAATCTACAAATTTTCAATTATACTTCCATCATTAGCTAATCTACAATTTTTCAATACTATTTCAACCATTAGCTAATCTATAAATTTTATATTAATAACCAACATAATTTGAGATTAGAATTCTACTGAGCAATAATTTTTTTTCTACTTGAGTATCTAAAGAAGCCTTGTATCTGTTATTTTTTGCTGCTTAAGGGAGAAAACAAAGCTGACACAGTCTCGAGTTGCGGTTTTCAAGACTCGATATTTGGGAAGGAACCTCATCTCGCTGCTCTTCCAGCGGTGGGAGATAGTTTACAAGAGTTTGCTGGAACTGTTAATAAACCAACCTTATCCTAACTAAAATTTACTCGTTTTCTGGAATTGTTGGTAACCCTAACTAGAGTTTGCTCGCTTGCTAGAATTGTTAATAACCCTAACTAGAGTTTGCTACACACACACACACACACACACACACACACACACACACCACACACACACACACACATATATATATATATATATATATATATACAGTATACATAAAAAAAATCTGTGTAAAATGCATAAGCCCGTTCCTTTTAGAAAAATTATCACGATACTCCTGGATTTTATGTTTGTTCGCAAGAAGCAGCAAGAGTCGACTCAAATGTAAATGCTTTATAACGTAAGCACCGGGTTTGGCACTCCTTCCTAAATTAGGGCAAATTACTACGCACACTGCTATCATCAATATAGTAGATTCTATTCCGCTCGCTCCTAACATCGTATGAGAGGTTGCCTTAGTGCTATGAATCTCCCAAAATATTTCCATTGAGGCTGAATTTCCCAAAATAATTCCATTGAGGCTGAATTTCCCAAAATAATTCCATTGAGGCTGAATTTCCCAAAATAATTCCATTGAGTCTGAATTTCCCAAAATAATTCCATTGAGGCTGAATTTCCCAAGATAATTCCATTGAGACTGAATTTCCCAAAATAATTCCATTGAGCCTCAATACATATTCATATGATCCTTTAAACTTGTATTCATTCATCTATCTAACATGAACTTCCCCCATTTTTTTTTTTTTGGGGGGGGGGGTTAGCCGACATAAAAGAAGACATTTCTTCTATTCGCTCCTCCCAGCCTGACGAGGGGCATAATTTATCATAAGGAGCAGAGATGTAGACGAGAAATAGGCAGAGAATAGCCATTGCATGCGATAGGTTAGGCAGAATAGAAGTTTCAATTAAAAAATGAACAGAAACATCGGCGCCAAACCTTGCTACAACTTTTTATATACCAGTACAAATTATGAAATATTACCTATCAGCCAACGCCCCATATTCAGCAGTTTCGTTGGTACTGCTAGGGTGCCACAGTCTACCCTGTCCCGTTATCCACCACAAATGAAGCTTCATATGTTGAATCCCCTATTGCCCCTACCTCAGCGGTCACCAAGGCGACCGGAGAAAGCAACAGGTCCTATCTGAATTGCGTCACGCATTCAAAATTTCATTTAATAGATTATGACCTTTTCCTTTACCCATTTTATATTATTTTATTTTATTTTTCGCTCATGAGTGACAGAGGCAAGGAACAGTGACAATGCCCTAGAGAGTGACCACATATACATATAATCATTGCTCAAGCTTCCTCTCCACCCAAGCTAGGATCAAGGAGGGGCAGGCAATTGTTGCTGATGACTCAGCATAAGGGGAATAAACGTTTATATAATCATAAAAGAGGCATGTGAGATTTTTAGGAATTTTACCCATCATTTGGAACTGAAGTCACGACATTCATTTAGTCTGTGTACACCAGATATTAATCTAATTTATATTTGATAATTGGGTAATAGAGATTTGTTCATTGGCAATGATAAGAAGTTCACTCTTCAAATAACTTACTAAAACGATCATTATTGAGCATAGTGCGCGCGCAAGTACCCCTTTCCTCGACCTTTCACAAATTCCGTTCGATCAATTCTGAAACTAGAAGGGCACTCAGTAGAGGGAAGACCTCCGCCGCGGCAGCTTATTTTTCATCCTTGACCTCGACCTTTCACCTTAAAATGTATTAATAGACGTGAATTTTCATGCAATCAAACAGGAACCAAGTTTGAAGTCTGTGACAACGATATCCAATCTTATGGCAGATTACGTGAATTGGACATTTTGCTTGACCGTGACCTTCCAAATATGTAATAATTTCCAGATTTTTACATGACATTTAATCCCTGCAAGTCTCATTACTCTACGATTAAAATTGTGACCAGGAATTTGTTCACTAACAAACACACACAAAAACACACGATCATGGGTGAAAACATAACCTTCCAACTTCGTTGCCGGAGGTAATAGCTTACTAAAACGATAATGTTTTAGTTTAGTGCGCACGCAACTACCCCTTTCCTCAACCTTTTACAGATTCCTTTGAATCACTTCCGAAAAAGTTGGCTTTGAAAATAGAAAAGCAGGAAAATTCTGGCATATCCAATTTGCTCTATACTTGTCCTGGCCAGTTTTCTCGGTTATTTAAAACTGAAGTAAATCACAATCCACTTAGATCTCTCTTCTACTTTCAGTTCTCATACAACGAATTTACTTTCTGAATCGGATTGAAAGGAAATTCGCTGAATAAGAACGGACTCCTTCAACTGACCTCCTTAAGGACATCATAATTTGACTATAGTAATATCAAATTTGTTTGTATTAAACAAGATTCAAATTAGAGAATTGATAAATGAAAAATGGTTCTACACAGTAGCGATATCTTATTCCTCTTCCTCTTGTTTTGTTAAAAGTTTTTATAGTTTATTTAGAAAATATTTATTTCAATGTTGTTACTGTTCTTAAAATATTTCATTTTTTCCTTGTTTCCGTGGGCTTACAGCATCCTGCTTTCCCAACTAGGATTGTAGCTTAGAAAGTAATAATAATAATAATAATAATAATAATAATAATAATAATAATAATAATAATAATAATTAAACCTTTAAATGGCTGAAATAGTAGCTTAGTGAGGGGGATGAGAATATCATTAATGTCACAGCTATTCATAACTGCAGTCCATTTATTTCATTCAATGATGCGTCATTATTTTGGGTTAGGGAACTTCCGTCTCGGGAACAGCAAATGAATGACAATTTCCTGTTCGACGCATCCTATTAGGAACCTCGCTGTCATTGGAATGTCTGGTCTAAAAATCTAGGATGATAAATTATTATTATCAATATTATTAATATTATTAATTATAATAATAATAATAATAATAATAATTTATTATTATTATTATTATTATTATTATTATCATTATCATTATTACTATTATTATCCTTTACGTTTGTATTTTGTTTTCATTTAATAGATTATGACCTAATTTCCTTTTCCTTTACCCATCTATTGATCTTTATCTTATTTTTCGTTCACGGAACAATGGCTTTGGCTAAAGTCTACAATCTTCCACCATAACGAGGATACTTTTGTCTAAGATCTAATGAGTAAAGGTCAGATCAAAGTCTAAAGGAAGGCAGATCCAAAGGTCAAAATGAAAAAAAGATCTAAAGGTCTAAATAGAGAAAGATCCAAAGGTCTAAAGGAAGAAAGATACAAAGGTCTAAAGGAAGAAAGATCCAAAATCGAACGGAAGAAAGATGCAAAGGTCTAAAGAAAGATCCGAAGATCCAAAGGTCTAAAGAAAGATCCGAAGATCCAAAGGTCTAAAGGAAGAAAGATACAAAGGCGTAAAGAAAGAAAGATCCGAAGGTCCAAAGGTCTAAAGGAAGCAAGATACAAAGGTGTAAAGAAAGATCCGAAGATCCAAAGGTCTAAAGAAAGATCCAAAGGTCTAAAGGAAGAAAGATACAAAGGTCTAAAGGAAGAAAGATACAAAGGTTTAAAGGAAGAAAGATCTAAAGGTCTAAATAAAGAAAGATCCAAAGGTCTAAAGGAAGAAAGATACAAAGGTCAAAAGGAAGAAAGATCCAAAGGTCTAAAGGAAAAAAAATCCAAAATCGAAGGGAAGAAATATACAAAGGTCTAAAGAAAGATCCGAAGATCCAAAGGTGTAAAGGAAGAAAGATACAAAGGTCTAAAGAAAGAAAGATCTGAAGATCCAAAGGTCTAACTAAAGGAAGAAAGATACAAAGGTGTAAAGAAAGAAAGATCCGAAGATCCAAAGGTCTAAAGGAAGAAAGATACAAAGGTGTAAAGAAAGAAAGATCCGAAGGTCTGAAGTTCTAAAGGAAGAAAGATACAAAGGTCTAAAGAAAGAAAGATCCGAAGGTTTAAAGGAAAAAGGTCCAAAGAATAAAGCAACTCCGGCCTTGGTTTAGTAATTCAGAATTTCTAATAACATCCAAGCCATCGGAACCAACGGTCAATTTGACCGCGGTTTACCCGACCTTAGAGTTCACGGGAGATGAAACGGAGGGAAGCTTACCGGAGAGGGGGGTAACTTCCGGTAATTAGGGTCACTGAGTGGATGAGGAGCATCCTGGTCATACGGAAAATACAAGGTCTGCTGCCGCTGTTCTCATTTTCAATAGCACCGTTTCCTCTCCGTTCTCAAGCTGTAATTCTTTAAAATGGTTGTGTCTTCAGGGTTAGAAATTATGAAGCCTACTAATATGCTTTCTGTTATAGCTTTAAAGGCTGCTCATGAATGGCAGAGGCAAGGGACATTGCCCTATCAACAGGACAATGCCCTAGAGACTGACCATATATACATATGATCAGAGCACAAGCTAGGAACAACGGGGGCTAGGCAATGGCTACTGATGCCTCAGCAGATAGTTCTATAGGCTCCTCCAAACACCTCCTATCCTTAGCTCACAAGGATGTTGAGGTTGCAGTGACCAAATAAACTAACGAGTTTGAGCGGGAGTCGAACCCCAGTCTGACAAATCGAGTACCAATTTTATAGCAAATAAGTCTAAAATGCCATTATATATTACATTTTTAACCTAGAATAAGTATTCCTTATAATATATTTAATCTGTGCAACTTAAGACCTGGCTTAGTTTTGGCCTTGCTAACAAGCAGGAAGAATTGTCCATGCTGGTCAGGTGCTGATACAGCCACAAATCGTACAACGATGAAAGCGCTTGATGGTGTTGAGGAAGGTCTGTGGTGGTCATAGGTGCGTGAACTTAAATGCAAATTTCGTAGACAAGATTACTTACAAGATTCTTCTTTGAAAGTTTATCTTTGTAAAAAAAAAAAAAAAAAAAAAAAAAATTATTAGTTTTCCAACATTTTGCACAACTAAAATTACCTTGAAACTTTTTTTAGATCATTGAACTATACTTAATTAAAAGGATATTTTAAAACATTTTTATAGGAAATCAAATATCAGTCAATTGGATAAAAAAAAATGTTTTAGAAATGACAAATAATGATTCAAGTATAGCAATAAAACCTGTTTCTCAAAAACGGTTCAGAACAGCGAAAATTACAGTATCTCTCTCTCTCTCTCTCTCTCTCTCTCTCTCTCTCTCTCTCTCTCTCTCTCTCTCTCTCTCTCTCTCTCTCTCTCTCTCTCTCTCTCTCTCTCTCTCTCTCCGAGTTTTATGAATATCCTTTATCTATCAACCTCTATCACATAGGCTATATTTTTTTACTTCTTTCATCGAACCAATAAAATAGACTTTTCCAGCCTTGATTTTGGAAGGGTCCGTTATTACATCTAAAAAACTTAAGATATTTTTTATGAAATGTAAATGCCCGGTTATCAAGATTATCATGATTAAAGACCCCCACCTTTCATGAAATTAAAATAACGCTTCCAAAGAAATAATGACGAAAAACCCGGTGTCTTTTGTTAAATATAGAGTAAAAGATTTCTTGGAAGATTTTCATAAACATTAATTAATACAAATAACCACAAATAGCTTCTGTAAAATCCCTTTAGCTAAACAAAAATGCGATAAAGTATCACTTTTGCAAATAAAATACGAGAAAGCATCACTTTTGGATATGAAACATTAAAAAAATTCATCACGTGCAAACAAAGTACGAGAAAGCATCATTTGTGCAAATAACATAATACGAGAAAGCATCATTTGTGTAAAAAAAATTACGAGAAAGCATCACTTGTGCAAATAAAACAAAACGAGAAAACAATTTTGCAAATAAAATACCAGAAAGCATTACATTTACAAATAAAATAATACAAAAAAGCATAAATTTTACAAATAATACAAAGCATTAATTTGTAAATAGAATAAGAAAAAGCATCCCTTTGCAAATAAAACAATACGATAAAGCATCGTTTGTGCAAATGAAATACGATAAAGCATCGCTTTTACAAACAAAATGGACACGTGAAAGCAGCCCATTGTTAGCAGTGGAAAATACCAAGAATGCGTTCGTAGTCGATAACATTGTTAGCCGTGTGCTGCATGGCTGCTGCTGCTGCTGCTCCAAGTCCTTTGGGTGGAGTTTCCGGTGGCACGCATTTCCGCCCACACACAGCAGCACGCCCGTGCCCACTCCCACCCCAGACGCGCTTCGAATTCTAAATTCGCCCACGACCTTTGGTTAGGTTGATGCTGTGAGGGAGTATTGGTATAACTGGATATTTTTAAATATCGTTTAAAGATTATTTATGTTATAAAAATTGTTGTTGTTGTTGTTGTTGTTGTCGTCATCTATGTCGTGGTCAATCAACATTAAATCACGTGTGAAAAATCAAACTAAATTTCCATCACTCATTAATAATTTTCTTTTTATTTTTAAGGGAAGATTTTTACCAACATAATGAATCAAACTTGACTCTTACTGGCTCGGATAAATTCGAGAGAAAAATTATATATATATATATATATATATATATATATATATATATATATATATATTACATCTAATTGATAAAAAATACAGTAGATAAAAATCTATGATTATAAAGAAAACTTTAATTCTATCTATTAAATCAACGTTTCTTAAAAAGGTTAAAATCTTAAACAGAGAAAATTACTCGGAAACCGATAAATTGTCTGATAATGTTTTTCTGACCAAAAAATTAAAAATTCTGCCTTCCAAAAAATTAAATTTATATATATATATATATATATATATATATATATATATATATATATACAGTATATATATATATATATATATACAGTATATATATACATACACATATATATATATATATATATATATATATGTATATATACATATATACTGTATATAGGCTATATCGGACTCACGACTTTCTCTTTTACTAAATTCGCTACATAACTATTGGCAAAACATAAAAAATTCTGCATTTTAACTTTTGTGACAAAAAGAAAAGGTAACCTGCAGTAGTTATTACCAAACATATCCCATCGCTATTAGATGCTGTACATCTGCTCTGGCGGTAATTGGACCCTTAAAAAAAAAGTTAATTGCAATCGGAAGTTTACATCTGCTGGCGTCACCCCTCCCCCACTCCTTCCTATGCGCTGAAGCAGTCGTGCAAGCAGCATTTTCCCTTTGAAAATGATAATGGGAGAGAGACAGTTTGCCGAACAGTTCACCTGACTATAAATGATTGACAGTTCACCTGCTGTAATCAAGAAGTCTCTTCTCAGATGGGAGAGAGACAGTTTGCCGAACAGTTCACCTGACTATAAATGCTTGACAGTTCACCTGCTGTGATCAAGCAGTCTCTTCTCAGATGGGAGAGAGACAGTTTGCCGAACAGTTCACCTGACTATAAATGATTGACAGTTCACCTGCTGTAATCAAGCACTCTCTTCTCAGATTTCAAAGGTTTTAAATTGTATGCAATACAAAATTTTGATATTCTGCATCGATGAGAACAGGCATTGCCAGGCCTTGGATTAATGGACTTATTTTTAGTTCAGATATTCTGTAATATCACTTAATGATTTAAACACTGTTCGTGAATGGCAGAGGCAAGGGACAGTGACAATGCCAAAGCTAGCCAGGCAGTGCCCTAGAGACTGGCCATACGCTTTTATATATATATATATATATATATATATATATATATATATATATATATATATATATATATATATATATACGTATATTTACATATACACATACATATGTATATATATACACACACACACACACACACACACACACACATATATATATATATATATATATATATATATATATATATACATATAATTATATACACATACACACACACACGTGTGTGTATGTGTATATAATTATATATATATATATATATATATATATATATGCTGTATATATATATATATATATATATATATATATATATATATAATGATCATCAACTAAGCCTCCTCTCCACCTAGGCTAGGACCAGGGAGGGCCAGGCAATGGCTGCTGATGACTCAGTAGGGAGACCTATCGGCTCCCGCAAACCCCGCCCCCTTCTTATCCCACAAGGATGGTGAGGTTGCAGACACTACAAGAAACTATCGATCCTTAGCGTGACTCGAACCCCAGTCTAGCGATCGTCAGGGGCGAAAAATATCCTGTGATTAATGAAAAGTTTACCGATGTTATAATTAGACCTTTAAAACCGCAGGGCGATCAAGGCTGACACTTTGGGTATGGTTTCTGATCAAGGGTTGGTACGTTTTTTTGAAGGCAATATCCGGATGGCCTTCAATTTACAATACGGAATTTCTTCATTAACTTTTCTAGGTTAAAAATGTCCAGGGAAATCTCCATTCATTTTTCCCAGTCCATTCTAGAAGGAACTATCAGTCATGACCAATTAGGAATTACTCGTCTGGATTTAATCTGTGAAAGTTGCGAATCTATTTTGCAATAATCTGCAGTCCACTGACATTTCCTCTCGCGAATCATAGTTCACAGTTAGTTCACCGTTAAGTGATTGTGCAAACTACTGAATGAGTTGTCAAATAGTTTCCTGAACGTTTAATTCTTGAAAATTCACACGTATCGAGCTTAAAAACTATAAACTAGATGCGCAAAAAGTATTTGCTGATAATAGGAAAATCACGAAATCTTTTTTTCCCATTGACGAGTTTACCAAATCATCAAAACCCACAAATCAATTTATGCCGGTCCTCAATTGTTTTCATATCGTCAACTTCACTATTGCATCACCGGAAGTTGGGATTGTTGCACCCATACTTCCGGATGTACTCACGGCCTACATTCTTTCTGGTTAAATCATGCTCAGTGAAGTGGCACTGACATGCAACAAATGAACAGACCCAGACGTGTGCTAGTTTTCACTATTTAACTACTAAGAGGATTTGATCAATCACACACAAAAAAAATATGGATGATGGTATGTCACTAAAAAATATGGATGGTGGTATGTCACTAAAAAATATGGATGATGGTATGTCACTAAAAAATATGGATGATGGTATGTCACTAAAAATATGGATGGTGGTATGTCACTAAAAAATATGGATGATGGTATGTCACTAAAAAATATGGATGGTGGTATCTCACTAAAAAATATGGATGGTGGTATGTCACTAAAAAATATGGATGATGGTATGTCACTAAAAAATATGGATGGTGGTATGTCACTAAATCTCCAGATGACAGAATTGATAAGTCAAATCCTGGCCAGATTGCGTAAACTGTTCTCAACGTCTTGGGAAATTATTTAGAATAATAATAAAAAAAAACAACAACAACGTTTTACCAGCCCAATCAGTTAAACTTGACCCTTACAAAGCTGGTTCGAATAAATTCTGGATGGGAAACACTACATGTATAAATCCTATTTATCAAAAAACATAATAGCTATAAGATGAATATTTTTTTTAAATCTATGATAAATTAAAATTCAAATATTATCTACAAAACCTATGCTTCTCAAAAACGTTAAATTTTGAAAACGGAAACTCAGAATACGATTAAATGTCTAAATTTTTTTTTCTTACCAAAACATAAACTTAAAACTTCACAGTCGCAAAAATTAGATTATGAAACGATTTTCTTTCTCCATAAATGTAATTCTCGAATTATTCTAATGGGTTCGGTGTTAATTAAACATTAACATAAAGAAATTATAAATAGCCTTAACCAAAATCAAAATAACGAGACAGATTAATAATAAAAAAAAAAAATCTCACATAAGAAATACATTACAACAGCAAAAAAAAAAAATATGTAAATGAGATTACAGAGATGGCGCCCATAATGAAAACATCAAAATAAGCTTATTAAACCAGGAAGGAAGAAGGCGATGGACCGTATTGGGAAAGTTATTGAAGGGAATAAAGCGCCTGACAGAGACTGATACAGGTTAATGATGGTGGGATGCCCAGAGCTGAAAGTGATGAATTGTTAACCACTTACCTTCTCTCCTTGCTGTGCCCGGGGGGCAAAGCCCGAGTCTGGGTAGGTCAAGGGCCTCTTTGCTTCCCCTGCAAGAAGGAAATAGAGAAATTTTACTAATATGCTATAATCTACACTTTGAAGGTTTTAAATGCCACTCGTATATGGCAGATGCAAGGGGCAGTGGTATAAGTCCTTTTTTATAGTTTATATATGAAATATCCGTTTTAATGTTATTAAATGTTTTATGTTATAATATACACTTTGAAGGCTCAAATGCCACTCGTGTATGGCAAAGGCAAGGGACAGTGGTATAAGTCTTTTTTTTTATAGTTTATATATGAAATATCTGTTTTAATGTTGTCAGTGTTTTTTAAATATTTTAATTTTTCATTACTTCTTATATCGTTTGTTTATTTCTTTTCCTCACTGGTGTAATTTTCCCCTATTGGAGCCCTACGGCTTATAGCATCTTGCTTTCCCAACTACGATTGTAGCCTAGCTAGTAATAATAATAATAATAATAATAATAACAATAATAATAATAATAATAATAATAATAATAATAATAATAATAATAGATTCAATGAGGTTTACAATAATAAATGTTTCATAATTGGGTAATTGAGAAATAGATGAATATCTACCAGTCAGTAACCAGACCAGTAACTTAAATACGAATACAGTACAGAACATCACAGGTGACTGTGATTCCAGTCTACCCCTGTCATAATTAACCGTTAATGACAAATAACTTCGAAAGGTGTTTTCATAATAACTTGTCTTGCCCCACAGAACAGCTTCAGGGCCAACGAACAAAGAAGATTGGTTTACATCCACCTGGATTATTATGAATAAAAGGGTCATCGACACCCAAGCACAGGAAACGCGAATCTGTAAAATTTGGATGTTTAGGGTCAGTCGTTTCAGCATCAGGTAATGGAAAGCAATCATCACCAGTGTAAAGGTATGTATTTTTTAACATATATTGACCCTTTGTATAAGTGAATCTTCTCTCTAATTTCATTGAATTAGTGATTGACATTACTATTCTACTGTCTTGGGTTAAGAGTTCTCTTGCTTGAGGGTACACTCGGACACTATTCTACTTTATTTCTCTTTTTGTTTTGTTAAATTTTTTATAGTTTATATAGGGAATATTTATTTTGATGTTCCTGTTCTTAAAATATTTTACTTTTTCTTGTTTCCTTTCCTCACTGGGGTATTTTCCCTGCTGGCGCCCCTGGGCTTATAGCATCCTTCTTTTTCAACCAGGTTTGTAGCTTAGCAAGTAATAATAATAATAATAATAATAATAATAATAATAATAATATGTCTTTTGACAATATCATATTACTCTATGCACAGTAAAATTTCTATTATTTTATTTACATCTAAAAGAAGGACGAGGAATACCTTGAATTATTGACAAGTTTACATGCAGTTAGCTCACTTGCCAAGTATATAAATGCAGCCAGAATGGAGAGTTACCCTTAAGGGTGTGTATGGAGTCTTGCTGCTTTATAGAAGCGTATATTATGAGACAGGCATTGAACGTGAGATATAAATGAGATACTCTGACGTATTAATAATTAATGAGAAAGTCAACCATTGGACAAAATTATTAACGACATACTCATAAGCAGAACTTAATTTTTAATGAGAAGGTCAAAAACTTAACAGATTTATTAATGAGATATGCAGACGGTGAACGCAATTATCAATGAGATACGCTTTTACCTATTTCTTTAAATTATTGTTTGTTTTTTAGGGGGGTAAGAATTTTATGTTACGTCCTTTTAATATAGTTTGCACTAAATTTAGGTCGAATTTGAGATTAGAAGATTCGAACTTCTTTAAGATGCTTTCAAAACATTTACTTTCCTAAAAGTTATTTAGAAGTTGAACTTAATCATTAATAATTTATTAATAAATAGAGAGAATTAATGAGATCTCATTATGGTGAAAAATCTTCATTAATGAGATGTTTAAAGATACCGAACGAAATTATTAGATACTCGAGCGACTGAAAGAAATTACTGATGTGATACTCTAATAATTATTATTATTATTATTATTATTATTATTATTATTATTATTATTATTATTATTATTATTACTGGCTAGGCTACAGCCCTAGTTGGAAAAACAGGATGCTATAAGCCCAGGGGCTCCAACAGGGGAAATACCCCAGTGAGGAAAGGAAATTAGGAAAAATAAATGAAATATTTTAAGAACAGGAACCACATTAATATAAATATTTCATATATAAACTATAAAAACTATAATGAGATACTTAGACGCTGAATAAAGTTAAATTTAGTCATCATCAAAAGCATTTATTAAAAATAGTTACAATCATTATCAGTAGCATTTAAAAAAAAGTTAAACCAGATTCCATGAGTTATAAAAACATTGCTTTGGGTTTCTGGAAATACATTACTTTGGGTTTCTAGAAAAATATCACTTTGGGTTTCTAAAAACATTTTACTTTGGGTTTATAGAAAAATATTACTTAGGGTTTTTAGAAAAATGTTACTTTGGGTTTCAAGGAAAATTTTGCTTCGGGTTTCTAAAAAAAATATTGCTATGATTTTCTGGGAAAATAATGCTTTGGGTTTCTGGGAAAATATTGATTTGGGTTTCTGGGAGAATATTGCTTTGGGTTTCTATAAAAAAAAACATTGCTAAAAACATTGCTTAGGGTTTCTGGGAAAATCTTGCTTTGGGTTTCTAGAAAAAAAACATTGCTTTGGGTTTCTGGGAAAATCTTGTTTTGGGTTTCTTGGAGAATATTACTTTGGGTTTCTATAAAAAAAACATTGCTTTGGGTTTCTGGGAAAATATTGCTTTGGGTTTCTAGATACATTACTTTACGTTTCTGGAAACATATTACTTTGCATTTCTAGAAACATATTACTTTGGGTTTCTGGAAAAATATTGCTTTACGGACTGAATTTTAATAAAATAAATACCGTTTTCCTTTTTGGGTCACGGAATTTTCTCAAGAAAAAATTAATTATACTTATTAACGACGGGACTGGCGTGTATTGCACATATGTATTGTAATTAAGTAGTTTACCCAGCCATTTAATTAGCCCTAGTAAATAACAATTCAAACTCCGGTAAGTTAACTGAACTTTAACAACTATTTAAACTTCGGTAAGTTAATTATTAGCTTTATTCTAAACCTAGTTTTATCACAGTGTTCCCTTTATTCAATATTCGTTTATGCATGAAATTCACAAGAATTTGATTTCTTACATATTCACTATATTTTTATTTTTTAATTTTGGTCAAAATTCCGTTGATTTTCTGGAAGCTCCTCACTTGGACTTTGTTCAGTGTTGTTGTTGTTTCTCTCTCTCTCTCTCTCTCTCTCTCTCTCTCTCTCTCTCTCTCTCTCTCTCTCTCTCTCTCTCTCTCTCTCTCCAATCAACATCCTAACCCATCTGTAATCAATTTTTAGACAATATTGCCGAACACGACAAAACGCAGCTCAGACTTGTGGCTAAATGCTTAGCGTTGCTGCTTACCTAAGAAACTCGTGCGCAGTGTTTGAAGACTTTCGTCTCTGTCTTTCACTAACTTTACTTTATAGTTGTATGCTCGAGTACCTAAACATAGGTTTTCTAGTATATGCTATCCGCCAGTCATCTGCATTGCTTGTTGTCTCTTACTATTGATATGTTATTAGTATTCTTTTAATTAGATGTCTATCTTTAATTTTACTTCATTTGATGTTCAATTATTACCCAAGAGCAGATCCTTCGAACGATTGCAGTAAAAGTTTAGCAATGGGATTTAATGACTTGATTAATTCATGTGTAACTTGCTATTTTCCCTGTTGGAGCCCCTGAGCTTATAACATCCTGCTTTTCCAACTAGTGTTGTAGCTTACCAAGTAATAATAATAATAATAATAATAATAATAATAATAATAATGATAATAATAATAATAATAATAATAATAATAATAACAATAATAATAATAATAATAATAATAATAATAATAATAATAATATTTTTCGTGTGACCTACAACTGAACACTATGGCCCAGTAATTTAGTTTTGGCATCATAAAAAACTGCACTTCATAGACTGAAATTGTGAAAATTACGCTGTGCCCTTTCCATTGCAAATTCCATTAATCACTACGAAGCTCTGATGAAATTTTGTTTACGAAGTCAGGCATCTCTTCTTGACCGATTGAGTCAGCATCATCATTCACTAAAATTTCTGACAACAGCGGTTCATTTGCCTTCTGTTTTTCCTCGTGTTTTCGTCTAACTTTCATAATAGTTTATTTCTTATCTTATAGAAGAGAAGGCATACGTTATTAGTGTTTCTTTGTAACCAAACTAATGTATATGTAAATAACAAGGATGAAAATTACTTTGTTGGTATTCCCCTTATATACAATACGTTTAGTTTCTTGTTTAGATTTACACACACACACACACACACACACACACAAATAATTCTTGATTTCCTGAGTTGAGGTTCCGTGCCATATTTTCCAAAACCATACGAATCTGAACATGGTACTGTTTCCCTTAACCATATCCCATCGTAACTTGATGTTTTTTCTAAACCATATTCATCGTCACTCGGTAATATTTCACTAAACCACATCCAGCGTAACTTGGTAATATCCATGAACCGTAACCATCGGAACTTGGTAATATTTTCACGAAACCATATCCATCATAATCAGGGTATATTCCCTTAAACCGTATCCGTTGTAAATTTGTAATATTTCCCTACAATATCCTTCGCAACTTGGTAATATTTCTCATACAGTACCAATATTAACTTTATAATATTTCTCATACCATATCCATCGTAACTTTGTGATATTTCCCTAAACCATATCCATAATAACCTGGTAATATTTCCACTACCATCTCCACTGAGAAATATTGGGTTTTTAATGTCTTCAAATTGTTAATCTAGTGGCCTGGTGGTAGCATCCTTGCCTGGTGATTGCTAGATTGGAATTAGTCCTTCTCCAATTCGATAGTTCCTTTGGTCGCCGCAACCACGCCATCCTTGTGAGCTAAGGATGGGGATGGGGGAGCCTATAGGTCTGCTTGCTGAGTCATCAGCAGCCATTGCCTGGCCCTCCTTAGCCCTAACTTAGGTGGAAAGGGGGCTTGAGGGCTGATCATATGTGATCAGTCTCAAGGGCATTGCCCTGCTTAATAGGGCAATGTCACTATCCTTTGCCTCTGCCATTCATGAACGGCCTTTAAACCTTCCAACAGTTCCTTTAATATTATCCTGTTTTATCCAGCATCAGGGAATGACTGTTAAGGCTCTCCTCCTTACACAATCCTCATACCATATTTGTCTTTCCACTGGCGGCAGTCCTCTGTGCTCGGTAAGTCCTCAGCTTGCGTCACTGGCACAAGGAGTTATTATATACATTTTAAACATAACGTTCTTCCTACTTTCATCTAATTCCAATTCAATCTTTCTCTTGCATTTATCAGATGATGGTATGAATCAATTAGCAAAATCATATTCTCCCGGGATATTATTCGGGGTATTTTTTTTTACTCTTGAAATGGTATTTTAAAGAAAATTATGTATATTTAACACAAAACCAAAATCCGTGCGTAAGAAAACACCCTTATATATATATACTGTGTATATATATATATATATATATATATATATATATATATATATATATATATATATATATAGGTATATTGAATATATATATATATATATATATATATATATATATATATATATATATATATATATATATATATATAGTTAATTATTATTATTATTATTATTATTATTATTATTATTATTATTATTATTATTATTATTATTATTATTATTATTGCTTGCTAAGCTACAACCCTGGTTGGAACAGCATGATGCTATAAGACCAGGGCTCCACAAGGGAAAATAGCCTAGTGAAGAAAGGAAACGAGGAAAAAGTATACCATTTCAAGAACAGTAACAAAATTAAAATAAATATTTCCTATATAAACTATATACTTTAACAAAACAAGAGAAAGAGAAATGAGATAGAAGTGTGTGCCCGAGTGTACCCTCAGGCAAGAGAACTCTTACCCAAGACAGTGGAAGGCCATGGTACAGAGGCTATGGCACTACCCAAGACTAAAGAACAATGGTTTGATTTTAGAGTGACCTTCTCCTAGAAGAGCTGCTTACCATAGCTAAAGAGTCTCTTCTACTCTTACCGAGAGGAAAGTAGCCACTGAACAATTACAGTACAGTAGTTAACCCCTTGGGTGAAGAAGAATTGTTAGATAATTTTAGTGTTGTCAGATGTGTGAGAACAGAGGAGAATATGTAAAGAATAGGCCAGACTAGTCGGTGTATGTGTAGATAAAGGGAATATGAACCGTAACCAGAGAGAAATTTCCAATGTAGTACTGTCTGGCCAGTCAAAAGGACCCCATAACTCTCTAGCGGTAGTATCTCAACTGAGTACGGACATGAAACTGAATTATTATTAAATCATAAATATAAACTACCGAAACCTAATCGAAACGATTATCAAAACTACAATATATATATATATATATATATATATATAGAGAGAGAGAGAGAGAGAGAGAGAGAGAGAGAGAGAGAGAGAGAGAGAGAGAGAGAGAGAGAGAGAGAGAGAGAGAATCTTCCCAAACCTAATCGCACAGTCACAAAATAAAAAAAAAACACATCACCTCACAGCATCAGAAAGTGCGATAAAGAGTTTGCACTCGTAGATTGCATTTGTTAACCCTGATTGGTGTGTGAGGCCTGACTCCCTCCCTCCCTCCCTCCCTCCTCGCGCAGCTGGTTCAGAATGCCATCGGGGCCCTTCATGGCGAGAGCTTTATACGGACGTGGATCGAATATTATACTCTCTCTCTCTCTCTCTCTCTCTCTCTCTCTCTCTCTCTCTCTCTCTCTCTCTCTCTCTCTCTCTCTCTCCCGTAATATCTTTTTTGGGGCGAATGTTCCTGCCTTGCATGAATGAAGGTCGCGTATTCAGGGACCCAGCTTAAAGGGGGCTTTATTGCATTGGGCTTTGGAATTCGGTTTGTGCGGCTAATGATGGCTTATTAATATTTTTTTTCATTGCTCTGATATGTGTTTCAGGTGCAGTTCGTGTTATGCAAGAGTGACACGCGTACGTGTAACACACACACACACATGCTGTGTATACATACACACACACACACACACACATATATATATATATATATATATATATATATATATATATATATATATATATATATATATATATATATATCCATCCTGCCCTTTCTGAGTGGAGATACCATACCGTGGTGAAAGAATGTGTGTATTTCCATGATTACCAAGGCTGCAATAATCAGGGGCACCCATAATAGGTTGGTTTGCTGTGAGCGATCAGACTAAAGTCTCCCACCATCATCAATCCGCAGTTGCCCAGAGAGATGAAAACTTGCCAAACCCCAGACATGAATGATATGTCCGAGGCCTATGTCCTGCAGTGGACTAGAAATGGCTAAATGTTTTTTTTATTGTTTATATATATATATATATATATATATATATATATATATATATATATATATATATATATATATATATACAGTATAACCTTCCACTTTCCAAATGTGGATGAAGTAGCTAGACCCAATATACAAAGAACATTATTTGATAATAACGTTAACCCAAGGCCCCCTTCTTACTTCTAAAAGACCGCGTGGATAAAAAGAATGAATAATACCTGCATAATCTGCTCTCTGACAACCTCCGAATACATCATTCATTAATGTAAGTACAATATGTACAACTTTGGTAGCTTACAGAGACTCACAGCACAACCTGCAGGGCATGATTTTCCGCGTTTGTTTGTTTCTGATTAGATATATTGAGGTGCGTGCGTACGTTCGTTCAGACAGAGGAAGTGAGTCTTCTTTGCATCAGGCGGGGCTACAGATAAAGGAGGGGGAGGGGGAGGGGGAGGGAGAGGGAGGAAGGGAGGGAGTACGCAGTTATGAGGGTCAGGCACTCGAGGGAAGTGACTAGGACTAGGAGCAGCTATGGGGGCGGGCACACGCAAACAGTCGAGTCAGTCAGTTAGCCGTTTACCCTGTTCATGTGAACACACATACCTGATCGGAGAGGAGCCGTTACATACGTGTAACCTTGCTACATTTACTACTAATATAAAGTGGGTGGCTTCAACTGCGCTTTAAATATCATGAAATATGAGTGAAAATATCATAACCTTTAATGTGCGAGAAAAAAAAAATGTTTGTTTTCTGCAAATCCTAAAAATTAAGCCATATATAGTGCCTTTCTACCAGATATTCAAATGAACAATAACATTGAAAAGGAATATTTTTCTAGGTGGGTCCAAGTGTTGTGTTTTCGTCTAGATGTAAACGATACGTATTTGGTCTTTAGCAAAAAACCCAGCTGGCATAAGGCCAACAATCTTGAAGAAAGAATCGTGGTTACGTTTATCATGTCGTACACGTTCAGGATGTTAACTGAAGTGCCAAGTATATGAGAACGTGGGTTGGTAACTTCCTACAGTAAACTCTTTGACTATCAACGATGATGATCTGTCATTGTTTCCATCATAAAATTCTAATGTTTAAAAGAAGTTACAACGACTTGGGGGTATATTGTGGAGCGCATTTACATCCCTTTTAAAGTATTACACTTTAATGCATGTAAATTAATATGATCTAAATTCGGTCCACTTGGTGAGCTAGGTGTGTGAGTGTACGCGGACGTAAGACCATTATTTTAGATATGATGTATTGTGTCATGAGGAGTTCCATACAAGGAATATCACAACTTTCATTTAGTGGTTCGTGTGAACATAGACCGGAAGAAAAAGTGTCATACAGTAAATGTAAACTAATTAACGTTCACAGCAGAGCATCGTGGAGATGAAAAAAAAATTAAGTAAAAGCATAGATTCAGTCAACCTTGTACGACTTAGTTTATGATTGAGGCCTACAGTAAAAAAATTTTTTAAGAGTAATTTCTAAAAATGTCTATGAGTAATTCCTAAAAAATCAGTCTGGATTAAATCTATACAGATATTCAAGTCTAGCATCCAAGTAAAAGTGTGCTTCGTGCATCGAGTGATTGTATTTGCATTACAAATTTACAGACATTTGTTTTATTGAATGGCATTATATGACTTGTTGATCATCTGTGTGTTTTGATCTACCCCCCCCCCCCACACACACACACACTTTCTCTCTCTCTCACCGAACCGTGCGAGACTGATGACAGCATTTTGTCCTGAAAGTAAACTAGAGTAATGGACGTCAAGTGAATGTGAGTGTCTCATATCCTGTCAGTCTGTCGAGTGTTTCCTCGCCACCCGTGACAGTCTGTGCGACGTGTTCGGGTGGGAGGAACGAAAGTGATGTAATAAGAGTCCAGGGAAGAGGAGGAGAAGGGAGAGGCCAGTACAGAGGATCCACGCAGCGTTGCTTCTGAGCTGACTCACCCCATACCTCGGCATCAAAGTCATCTGCCTTTTGATTAGAATAAGAGGTGAATGGTGTGCGGGTTAGCGGAACCCCACCCTCTTGTTTACTTTCGTTCTGTGCAATGACCTCTGCGGGTGAAATTGATTCCATATATTTTTTGAGAAATTTATTGGGCGGTGATTGAATATATATTGGACTTTACTTATGAATTTTGACCATAGGGGCTTTGTGCCATTGTCAGTGATTTAATTATTATTATTATTATCATTATTATTATTATTATTATTATTATTATTATTACTACTACTACTTGCTAAGCTACATCCCTAATTGGAAAACCAGGATGCTATTAGCCCAAGGGCTCCAACAGCTAAAATAGCACACTGTGCAACTGATGAGAGTATGTAAATGTTAAGAATTTTATCCAAGATTGAATGAAACAGGAACTGACAAATAAGAAATTGGTGGGCGCCACCCTTGAAAAACTTAGTCTGTGTGTATTTTCTACTGGATTTAATCATACTTCAGATTCAAAGTATCCCAATCTGAATAATTAAATAATTAAATAAATAAAAGCTGAAATGATCTTACAAATATTTATTAATTATTTATCGCTTTTCCTACACAAACGAGACTTGATTAGGCCTTTCAATGAAAATACAGTTTATAAATGAAATAAGTTTTAATGTTGCCAGTGTTTTTAAAATATTTTATTCTAATTGTTCATTACTTCTTACATCGTTTATTTCCTTATTTCCTTTCCTTACACCTCACAGGACTATTTTTCCCCATTGGAGCCCTTGGGATTATAGCATCTTCCTTTTCCAACTAGGGTTGTAATTTAGCTAGTAGTATTTATTTTCCCTATTGGAGCCCTTGGGCTTGTAGCATCTTCCTTTTCCAACTATGGTTGTAGTTTAGCTAATAATAATAATAATAATAATAATAATAATAATAATAATAATAATAATAATAATACGCTTCTTCTTCTTCTTCAGCCGTTAAAAACTCGAGAAACAAAAAGATAATCTTGCATGTGGTACTTTTGATATCAAGTAGCAATTCCGGTTGGGACGCCGTATCGTGTGACGAGGGCAAGTGTTCTCATAATCCGGAAATAGCAACATAAAAGATTGCTTTCCTCTTCCCCCTTGCATATATCTATTGCCTCTCTCGTTGTCGAGTCTAATTGTGCATTTCCTACGAAAAAAATGACCTCCCAATGGACAGTTCACTGGTAGATTAAAGGCTTAAAGGTCGCTCATGAATGGCAAAGGCAAGGGACAGTGACATTGCCCTAGCAATCAGGACAATGCCCTAGAGACTAACCATATATGATCAGCGCCCAAGCCTCCTCTCCACCCAAGGTAGGACCAGGGAGGGCCAGGCAGTGGCTGATGATGACTCATCAGATAGACCTATAGGCTCTCCCAAAGCCGTAACCTTAGCCCACAAGGCTGGTAAGGTTGCAGACACTAATGGCACTAACGAGTCAGAGCGGGACTCGAACACCCATCTGACAAACACCAGACAGAGACGTTACCAATCAGGCCACGGGTTAATTCAGTGTAGATTTGTCCTGGCCTTAGTAACATCTCTGCCTGGTGATGACATCACGGGGGTTCGACTCCAGCTCAAACTCGTTAGTTCCTTTAGTGCCTGCAACCTTACTATCCTTGTGAGGTAAGGATGGAGGGTTTGGGGAAGTTTGTAGATCTGCCTGCTGAGTCATCAGCAGTCATTACCTGGCCCTCCCTGGTCATATTATGGATGGAGAGGGGGCTTGGGCGATGATCATATGATATATGGTCAGTCTCTAGGGCATTGCCCTGCTTGCTAGGGGAATGTCACTGTCCCTTGTCTCTGCCATTCATGAGTTGCCTTTAAAAAGCAGAGATTTAAATCTTAAGGTTATTATTATTATTATTATTATTACTTACTAAGCTACAACCCTAGTTGGAAAAGCAGTATGCTATAAGCCCAGGGGCTCCAACAGGGAAAATAGCTCAGTGCGGAAAGGAAAAAAAGGAAAATAAAATATTCTAAGAAGAGTAACAACAATAAATATCTCCTATATAAACTATAAAAACTTTAACAAAACAAGAGGAAGAGAAATAAGATAGAGTGTGCTCGAGTGTACCCTCAAGCAAGAGAACTCTAACCCAAGACAGTGAAAGGCCATGGTACAGAGGCTATGGCACTACCCAAGACTAGAGAACAGTGGTTTGATTTTGGAGTGTCCTTCTCCTAGAAGAGCTGCTTACCATAGCTAAAGAGTCTCTTCTACCCTTACCAAGAGGAAAGTGGCACTGAACAAGTACAGTGCAGTAACCCCTTGGGTGATGAAGAATTGTTTGGTAATCTGTGTTGTCAGGTGTATGAGGATAGAGGAGAATATGTAAAGAATATGCCAGACTATTCAGTGTGTATGTAGGCAAAGGGAAAATGAACCGTAACCAGAGAGGAGGATCCAATGTAGTACTGTCTGGCCAGTCAAAAGACCCCATAACTCTCTAGCGGTAGTATCTCAACGGGTGGCTGGTGCCCTGGCCAACCTACTACCTTTATTAGTATATCAAAATTAATTACAATATTGAGAAATGCCAGGAACTGCTTTGCATTGACAACATAGAAATTTTAGATTTCTGGATTTTTTTTTTAAAACGGAATTAGTTCTTTATTTTTTTAGCTGAAAGGAGAATGGTTGCCAATAGCTAACTAACAATGGAAGGGAATAGTTTGGAAAGTTAAGTATAAGAGTGTGGCTCAACCACTATTTTACTTATCTACAGATACATTTTTTGTAGTTTTAAAATCAAATTAGTGCAATAATCTATAATTGAGAATTTGATTTATGGTTTATGTTTGCCAGCAATTTTATTTATACCAAACTTTGTTCGTTCGGCGGAGAAATTATATCTAAACCTGATAATTTCGGTTTATTTCATTATTTAGTTTTGCTATTGGGATATTGTTTTATGCTCTTGCCTGAGGGGTAGGCACAAGCACACTACTCTATCTGCTTTCTTACTTCCTTTCCTCACTGGGCTATTTTTCTTGTTGGAGCCCTTGGGCATCCTGCTTTTCCAACTAAGGTTGTAACTTAGCTAATAATAATAATAATAATAATAATAATAATAATAATAATAATAATAACAATAATAATAATGGTTTTAGTATAAAACAGGATTATTTTTATTTATACCATATTTAGAGTTCTTTGGTTAGCGGTATAAAACTGATATCGCAGTCTACTCCATTATTTTGGATTCCAACATGAGTGAATATGGGTCACATGGCCCTTCGATGGGGCCAGGGAGGATATTCATCGCCCAGGTGCAACAACGGAATACACTACAGTTGTTCTTGGAGTAAAAGCTGGGAGAAGATGTGGAGTAAAAGTTGGGAGAAGATCCAGAGTAAAAGTTGTGAGAAGATCTGGAGTAAAGTAGTGAGAAGATCTGGAGTAAAGTAGTGAGAAGATCTGGAGTAAAGTAGTGAGAAGATCTGGAGTAAAGTAGTAAGAAGATCCAGAGTAGAAGTTGGGAGAAGATCTGGAGTAGAAGTTGGGAGAAGATCAGGAGTAAAGTTGTGAGAAGATCTGGAGTAAAGGTTAGAAGATCGGGCAACTAGAGAGAACGTGAAGATCTGGAGAAAAAGATGCGTGAAGATCTGGAGTAAAAGGTTCGAGATCTGTAGTAAAAGTTGCGAGAAGATCTGTAGTAATTTGGAGTTAAAGTTGCTAGAAGATCTGGAGTAAAAGTTGCGAGAACTGACAGCAAGATAGATAGAAATGAATTAGGAACTACAGTACAGCAAATTTCTTAAAAAAAATTAATAACATGTTTTTTTATTCAAACTGAATAGTTTTGGTTTAATATTTGTTCAGTAGGCATTATAATCATTAAGAAAATTAATAACAATCTTATATTTTTGGTTTATAGATTATTTACTTTTAGAAGGGTGTTTTGTAAGTAATCCTGATAATTTGGTTTAATTCATTCCAATTTTTCTTCTTTAATTTTCTTCATTAAGGAGTTTTGATATACTGATGATTTCTTTTTGTCCTCCAACAGGGAATTTCTTTATAACCTGTTAATTATGCCTTACATTGTTCGGTAATGAGTGTTGATATATGTTATTTGTTTCTATTTTAGTTATTGTTTTGTTGAGTAATCTTTTAACCCTCAGTAAACTTGATTTGGATCTGGTATTTTCTGATTTATGAATTGTATTTGGTGGCAATTATTATTACATAGACTGAATTATGTACTTTTATTTTTTATAATTTTGTTAAAAATACTTAATTAAAGTTTCAATTAAAGCTTGAAATACGTTGACAGATACATTGATAGTTGAAACACGGATTAATTCAATGTAGCAGAAAACTTTAAATATTAAGCTAATTAGTATATCAAACCTAATTAAATATTGAGAGATGTCAAAAATTGCTTTGCATTGACAACATAAATATTTTATCAGTTTCTGAAGATTTCCTTTATTTGAGGGTCCTCAAAAATATACATTTGCAGGCACAGTACTGCATCCAATGGAGAAATTCAAAGACGTCATTACCAAGTTCTCAACAGGAAACAGCTTTAATCTCTGCTGAGGTTCTCAACAAGAAAATGCTTCAATCTCTGCCAAGACTCTCAACACGAAACTGCCTTAGTCTCTGCCAATTCTCAAATGGCAACTGCTGTAATATATGCCATGGTTCTCTCAACAGGAAAATGCTTTAATCTCTGCCGAGGATCTCAACAGGAAGCGACTATAACCTCTGCCAATATTTTCAACACGAAACTGATTTAATCTCTGCCAATTCTCAGTAGGAAACTGGTGTAATCTCTGCCAAAGTTCTCAACACGAAACTGTTTTAATCTCTACCAAGAATCTCAACAGGAAACTGCTATAATCTCTGCCAAGATTCTGAACACGAAACTGCTTTAATCTCAGTCAATTCTTAGCAAGAAACTGCTGTAATATCTGCTAAGATTATCAACAGGATGCTGCTTTAATCTCTGATAATTATCAGTAGGAAACTGGTGTGATATCTGCACAGGTTCTTAACAGGAATCTCCACTAATCTCTGCCAAAGATCTCAACATAAAACTGATATAATTTTTGCCAAGAATCTCAACAGTAAACAGCTTGAATCTCTGGCATTCTCAGTAGGAAACTGCTGTAATCTCTGCAAAGGTCTTCAACAGGAAACTACTTTAATCTTTCCTAAGGTTCTCAACAGGAAGCTGCTTTAATCTTTCCCAAGGATCTCAACAGGACCAACAGGAAACTGCTATAATCTCTGCCAAGATTCTCAACAGGAAACTGTTTTAATTTCTGCCAAGGATATCCATAGGCATCTGCTTTAATATCTGCCAATGTCCTCACCCAGAAACTACTTCAACCTGCCAAAATTCTCAATGGGAAACTACTTTAATCTCTGTCTATATTCTCAACAGGAAACCGCTTCAATTTCTGCCAAGATTATCAATAGGACACTGCTCTAATATCTGCCAAGGTTCTCATCAGGAAACTGCTTTAATCTCTGCCAAGATTCTCAGCAGGAAACTGCTGTAATCTATGCTAAAATTCTCAACAGGTAACTGCTTTAATCTCTGCCAAATTTCTCAACAGGTAACTGCTTTAATATCTGCCAAAATTCTCCACAGGAAACCGCTTTAATCTCAGCCAAAATTCTCCACAGGAAACCTCTTTAATCTCTACCAAAATTCTCAACAGGAAACTACTTTAATCTCTGTCAATATTCTCAACAGGATACTGCTTTAATCTCTACCAAGATTATCAACAGGACACTGCTCTAATATCTGCCAGGATTCTGAACAGGACATTGCTGTAATCTATGCCAAGGTTCTCATCAGGATACTGCTTTCATCTCTGCCAAGATTCTCAGCAGGAAACTGTTGTAATCTATGCTAAAATTCTCAACAGGTAACTTTTAATCTCTGCCAAATTTCTCAACAAGTAACTGCTTTAATATCTGCCAAAATTCTCATAAGGAAACGGCTTTAAACTCTGCCGAGATTCTCAGCAGGAAACTGCTGTAATCCCTGCCAAGGATGTCAATAGAAAACTGCTATAATATCTGCCAAGATTCCCAACAGGAAACAGCTTTAATCTCTGCCAAGATTCTCAGCAGGAAACTACAGTAATCTATGCCAAGGTTCTCAACAGGACACTGCTGTAATCCTGGCCAAGGTTCTAAACCGGAAACTGCTTTAATCTCTGCCAAATTTCTTTACAGGAAACTGCTTTATACTCCCAAGGTTCTCAACTGGACACTACTTCAATCTCTATCATAGTTCTCCACAGGAAACCACTTTAATCCCTGCTATGACCTGTGTCTACATATTCTTCTTAAAGATTGTCGTGTCAAAGTCTCTCTAGTTAGGTTGTGGGAAGTTGCAATATTCGGCGGAAAGCAATATTGCACTTTCCCCGGCCTAAGTAGTGATGGCATTATCAGCGTATTTGATGAAAAAAGGAAAATGGTAAAAAATCATCAGATGTATGAATATGTAGCAAACCAGGTAAGGGCGAGTGCATCTTTGTAGGTTAATCAAATTGCACTAGTCCCGGCCTGCTGTGCTAACAAGAAAAACTTCTAAATTGTTGTTCTCTTCAAGAAGGATACACAGTTTAGGAAGAAACATTATTTTACAAAGGTTTGTAAGAACAGAGTATAGTGTTTGAAATTTTGATGCTAAGAAGATCAATGATGACAGTGGTATTCTTTTTAAGTTAGAAGTTAACATTCATAATTTACAACACATGTATACATTTTGCTTGATAATTATTCTAATTTTGTAACTGATTGATTGACTGGTTTATTCAACTGACATCACAACATTGTAGAACATTAACACCTAACAAATGTTTATGCATACACACTACATCATTAAAGGTTAAAAATTAAATTCATACAGATCATGTATACCCATAAATCAGATCATTTACACCCGTGAATTAAGTAAAAAAATATAGCGAAAAATACAACAGTTGAGACTGTATTCCCTAATGTTTAAACTAATCCAAGTAGGATTCAAGATTACATTTTTTCTTATTAAATAAATTAACTTCAAATTGTCTAATTTTGATCTCTGATATTTATACACATCCACAAACTATGTAAGCTTGGAGAAAAATATTATATACTATTGATATTTATAAACATCAACTAACTATGTAAGCTTGGAGAAAAATATTATATACTATAACTAGAAGGTGGGTTTACCTCACTTTAGAGCGGTAACCACTTTATCTTTAAACATTTTCAAAATTTAAATTTTTACTGTAGAATCTTGGTGCAACATACTGTACTAGGGATCCTTTGAATGCTAAATATTAGCCTAAAGCTGACCCTTCAAGTACCATTACTAACAGAACTTGCCAGTTATGGCTACTTTGAATACCTCATAATTGAAGTAAATCGTTTTCTTTTACATAGAGAATTACAAGGAGTTCAGCATTAGGTAGTACCTAAATAATTATCTTTACTAGAAAAACAAGAAGTAAAATTGCTATATTGTATATTAGCAGCTCAACGGCATACATTACTTGGAAGTATACATGGCGGAACACTTGATTTGGAATCAGGGAACCAAACACACAACTAGAGATGGTGACACAGTAATTGACAGACAATGAGGATGCTGTCTAGCATGCAACGTGGGTCAAGGTGCAATTGTACACCATGACCCACATGATGACAGAATCTTTGGAGTCTTGCTTTGCTCTCAACCTTCAACTTGCCCGAAATTTTCCAAATGAATACATATGTTTCAGGAAAACTTATTTTACTTCATTATTTTCTAATTTCTAGTTGTCAATATTATTGTGCAATTTTTTCAAAACTTTCAAAATCTTATTTATCTAGGATAGTAAGTCTTTCTTCAAGAGGCTATTGTGAAGGTTGTTGACAAAGTCATGATGTTCAAATTTTAAAAGCAATTGATACTATAATTTTGTAGTTACCCATGTTCTAGATTGCATAAATAATTTATTTAGCAGTAAGGTTCCACTTACAGAGCCTTCTGGATGTGAATAATTATGCATACGCAAATAAATATGGTTGTAGTACTCTTTTTTTTTTGGTTTCTTTACTAGTGTTAAAGTTGTGCTAATTTGTTATTTTCCCACAGATGCGTGAGTGTGTGTTCTGACGATGGCTGACAAAGAAAAAGTTTCTGGTTTGCTGCTATATCTCAAAGAATGTGACATAATAGAAGTCATCTGGATAATGGACAAAAAGATATTGAGCTACAGTATATGAAATTCGTCATCATCAAAGTTTCATTGAAAAAATTTTAAAGTTACTACTGGTTAACAATTTATTTAGATTTTATCTTTAAGGGTTGAAAAGCAAAACTAATTCTCTACATTTTTGTATCTTGATCCCATCCCTGGCACTTTTGAGGCACCTAAGGTTCTACATGCAAGAGTATACTGCATTAACACCACCTAAGGTTAAACCGTCAGTGTGCACTTTGAAAGACTCAGATCAGAAGGTAAGTACCTCTCGGCTTCTGAGTTGGAGCCATATCCACCCTCCAAGCAGTTTCGTGGCTTGACCAGTGGTCATACTACGTAGCATACTTTGAGAGGATGACGGGATTTCATCTCCTGACTCACTGGAAAGCTACTGGAGATTTGTGCAGTCTCGTGGAAAGGAAGTGATCTTATTGACACTCCAGGCAGCAAACCAGTGGGCCCACTAGGTGCTAAGGTGTCCCAATTTTTAAAACATATAGGTCCCTGGGTTAGCACTGACCCTTCAAAACGCTTTGGTGGGGAGGGTGCATGTCACTTTTAGCAAGGATTTATGTATAGGCTGCTGTGAAGATAGAACTGCTTTGTAATACTCCTTGGTATACTGCACAGCTCCTACAGAGGGCTCTGGCTCTTTGAGGGCATCCGCAGACAAGCCTTCTAGTGTGGTTATGCCTACAGGTTTGATGGGGAAGGTTGCCATGACCTTCTCTTAAGATCTCTTTAAGGACCACCAGTAACTTTTACTGGGAAGGCTCCTGCTCATGCACAGTCCTTCCCAGGGCACCAACCTGACCAGTTCAAAAAGGGAAGCAGAAAGAGGTAAAGGGGGATGCTTATGTTGGAATAGGTACTTACTATCTATTTTGGAATGCCTGCCATCTGCTACCTTGCAATCCAATAGCCTTCGTAACTATCCTTCAACATCCCAAAAACCCTAGCATTGTTGCAAATTTTACTCAATGATGTTTGTGACAGATCTCTGGGCTTCTACAGTCACTCTTCTTGGTGGCGAGGTCAACTGGAGCCTGGAGACCAGCCATCAACCTCTCACCCCTGAACTAGTTTGTACCACAATCAGATTCCTGAATGAAGCCGTACAAACTGTACCGAGTTCCATCATAGAATAAGATTACAAGCTTTCAGTGGATCTGAAGGATCCGTACTTCCTAGTATCCAATCATCGGTCCACACTGTACACTGCTCTCTAAGTGTTTACTCAAGTGTTCACAATGTTGGCAGCTTGGTTCCCACTTGGACTAGACACATCCTTTGATGTATCTCAATGATTCGTTGATTCCAGCCTCCTAGGAGAGGCAATTACCACAGATATAAATCACCTTCTTGCCTTTTTATCCAGTCTAGGGATTTTGATAAATTGGAAGAAATTAAAGCAGAAGTTGAAGTATTTGGAATTCTGATAGACATGACACCAGCATGAGTCCTTCCATCAGATGATGGCATTAGCTAAGTCACAGAGGTAGCTATATGGTTTTAAACAGATGGTTTTTCAAGCTCAACATAAGCTAAATCTCCCTGGCCACCTTTCTTCATTGAAGAATCCTTCTACTCCAGGGCGTCACAGACATAAAATCAAGAGATCCCTTCAGTAGTGTTGGAGTATCACTGGTTGGCCTTCAAAAATCCCACTTTCTATCTTTATCTCGTGGGACAGAAGGTATAGGTCGATCATACCTGTTGTCTAAATGAAGGAACCTCACCAAGGAAGTCCCTCTTAACTCTCCACCTCCTGACGTGCAACAGTTTTCAGATACGTCAAAGGAGGGTGGGGTTATTACCTGGGAGACCTGATCATGTTAGGTGTGTGATCAGCAGAAGAAAGGCATTTACATATCAATGTTGCATATAGTACAGTCTGGGTGGTCCCTACTTCATTGTGTAGCAGAAAGGCTTTTTGCCTTGTGGGGCTCACTGGCAATTGACCTGTTTGTCACACTGCTAGACAGGAAGCTGCTGGTGTTCTGTTCCCCATTTCAATCCACGAGTACTTTCGAACACCCATGGTATCATCTGGATACATACAACTATCCACTATTTAGTCTTGTTCGTTTGCAGAATAATTGGGTGCCGATCACACCTGGTCTCAAGATTAATTAACTAAAGTTAATTAACTAAAAACACCCGTTTAGAACTGAAATAGTTCAAGGCAAGGTGGTCTCAGTTTTTTTTTAAACATTTAAAATCTATCCTAAGTAGAGGAACAAATTTTTTTGGTAAGGGTCTATCATATTTATGAAATCTGCCAAAATAGAAGTTCACAAAAGAATTATCTATTATTAAATACTTTCGTCATTCAGCCTTATAACTGTAAACCTTTTAGTGATTATTCTACTCTTCCTATACCATTTTACTTAAACTTAGAAGAGAGTTGGAAGTAACAACCTGGGAAGGATCCAGCTTAACCAAGAACTGTTAAACTAGACAATGGGAAATTTTAACAGACAAACTTTAGACAGATTATTTTGTTTGGAAAGGTGAGTGAAATGAAAAGTGAGGTACGTGTGAAAATATCAAAGAATTATTATTATTACTATTATTACTTCCTAATTACTTGGTGATAAATTTTCCTTGACACAATTTATATACTTTTTATGGATAAAGCCTCAAGATTATTGTACTGGTAAATGTTACATTCTACGTAGTAAAGTAGTGTGCGGTAAAACACACTGTAAATTCATCTTTGCATAGTTCGAGTGAACAGTATGTAAACAAAAGAAAAAAAAGCTTGTTTGCTTCAAGTCTTCACTTAGTGAGCAAGTGAAGACAGCATTAGTCATCCTTTCCTTCATCATAACTGCTTGAAATAAAAGAACAAATAATGTCAATTTCAGTCAGGCAATTTTTCCATTCGCCTCTACCGAGTCTTTTAATATTCTTTCATTTCTATTCCAGGTTAATGTAGAGGTCACTACATCTAGACATCTGAAATGAGTGCCGGAAAGTGCCACAACCAGGTGATGATTCAGTTTGCATCACACAAGTAATTGAAGTTGCGAATATACTTTCAATCAGTTATAGCAGGTAAAAGCTTTTGAATATATGACAACCTGAATGTGTAAGTGGTCTCTTTAATTCATGACTTAATCAATTTATTCCCTCATGACAACTTAGATTACTTTTTTGGTATTTCTGCGGGTCTCAAAGAGCATGTCATAGATTAAAATCTGTTGAATTGTTCAATCAGTTTTTAATCATTTCTCAAAGATGAAGATTCTTTGGATACCTTTAAAAACAAAATTACCTAAAAACTTTTCATAACTAGAAGTCTTGATCCTTACATTAAATTTTGAATGGAGCCTTAATGATATCTTGTAGCGAAAATAATAGAAAGCAGCTTCAAGTGAAAAGAGTGAAGTGCCATTGAAGACTGGCTTTGGTGAAACTTTAGTGACTTCCTCTTAGATGTAAACTGCAAAGCTGTCTTCTTTTGCCCATCAAATGACCCATCTATTAAAGAAAGTATCTGAGAGAAATGAGAAATATTCTTCTCTCTTTTGTACCTGTACTTCTGTTTGTAGATAGGTAATTTGATGCCTAAAAGAAAGCAATTCTGTATTCTACTACTGCGAGGAAGTAGATTTTTATCTCTGTACAGATTTGAAAAGATAACAATATTAGATTTCCAGGTTGCTGCAGGTCAACTACACCAGAGCTTTAAACATTTTCTCCCAAGTGATTAGCAAGAGTCTAGCACAGTGGTTCCCAACCTGGGGGAAATAATTACACTACCTACTAACTAAAACAAGTGGAAAATGTCCTCATAATACGTGCGGCAATTTGTTGTTAGCCATTCAATTGTGATATGATCATATCAGTTCTCAAAGACATGATATTCAAGGGGAGAATTGGAGTGTCATGCCCATTTCTGAGGCAGGCGAGTGGGCATGAGGGCTGGGCGGGGCATGAAGGGGGAAATCTGGACGGTTGAACTGGGTGCAGGGGGGAAATGACAGAAAAAAGATTGGGAACCACTGAGTCTCTAGCACATCCTTGAAATTTGTCAAAGTTCCAGATACACGAGCAGAGCATCTTCTGAACTGTTTGTCTCCTAAATCATTAAGCCTGTAAGGTAACTCACTGCTTATCTATATATAAAAAATAATAAAAAAAAATGACTACTGCAGAACATTTTCCACAAAATATGAAACTTGCATTTGTTTTTTCAGAACGATGGTAGAGCTGGTTAGGAAACCACTTTCTTTTTTTGCAGACTCTTGTTTTAAATTTCTTGTATGCATTAGCTTCTATAGAACTTCAATTTTACCCTTACCATCAGGTATTGGGAATGGTGGATTTAACACTGAAGAATACTTTTTTCAAACATTTTAAAACAACAGCTTTGGTTGAAGAATAAAAGGAAGTGGACTCTACAGAAATTCGTCATTGCTGCAATTTTTACCTCTATCCTCACATGAGGTCACTGCTAGTGCTTGTGAACTCGATTGATTTGGATATCTTCCCAATTTGATGATGCCCTTTAATTTCAATAACCTTGTCTATCATCAGGAGTTATTAAACTTCCAATTTTTGTACAAATGACTTCCATCTCCTCCTGAAACTGAAAGCTTTCAACAGCTTCTTTTTGTAACTATTTGGCTTAACTGATGAGATTAGCTGTGCCACCATTTGTGCCAGCAAGGTTTTCCCAAAGATCACATTTCATTGCCTTACAATGCTTTGTGACCAAATAATCATGTTGCATGACTAACATTTTAATTCCTTTGGTTGAAGATACAATAAATCACACACATTTTACAATATCTTTCTAGCTTTTAATTTTTTACTTATGTAAAAGTTCATGGCCTTTCATTTTCTCCTAAAATTACTGTACTGCATTTAGTCACTACTACCAATATTTAAATAATAGGATAGGTCCTTTGCCAAATTAATTCAATTGGAAATTGAATATTACTGCAAGGGTAGGCTTAGTTGGTTCCTAGCATATAATGTTCCTGTTCTTAGTGAGAAATCTTATTAGTAAACTGTGATAAGAGAGTACTTAAGATATCAGCATCACTGATTTTCTGAAGGGGGGGATTAATAATGGTTTTGTGCTTGATCAATATGTCTGAAGCCTGGAAATGCATATCATTATACTCTATTACTTTATCATTTCAGTACTTTATAGTAGATGGACAACTCCAAGATGCACATATCCTCCAGGGAATCATGCCTGTGGAAGTATTAATTTATCCTCCACTAGAATGCAATGTCATCACAGAAAAAATGAGCTTTTCTGCTCTTTCACTATTAGTAACAATAAGTTCAGGATCATAACTTTGATGACCTTAGAATTACTTGGAAGAAAATATATCCCCCTGAGATTTTACCAGATTTAGAAGGAGTTAGAATGTCTTTTCTCCATTCGTCCTGCCAGAAAAGATATCCCCCTGAGGATTTACCAGATTTAGAAAGAGTTAGAACGTCTTTTCTCCATTCGTCCTGCCAGCTTTCTGGTGGTTAAATAATATTTTTATGTAAATGACCCTTTACCTATTATTAACATAGGTCCGAAGTACTGTAGTTAAAAAGTTATTTTGGACTGTCTTACCTCAAATGGTAATTATTGGAAATGTGTCAGCAACCTTTCAACTTTGTGAGCTAAGGATGTTGCTTTGGGGGAGCCTAGGTGGGGTGGAGAAGAGGCTTGAGTGCTGGTTGTACGTATGTATGGTCAGTCTCTAGGACACTGTCCTGTCGTTTTCTCTGCCACTCATGGGTGATCTCTAAACCTTTAAACCATTAACCATCTGATACTGGTTCTATATAAACCATTAACCATCTGATACTGGTTCTATATTTCTCTACTAACTAATGAAAGTACTGTACCACAAATACTGTATTGTGTACTTCTTCCATGCTAAAAGGACAACAAGCTTCACCTTACGTCAGCTATAGAAACAAGTTACTTTATGCATGAATTTTAAGAATAAACTCACAGGCATTCAGCAAAATCTGCAACTGGTTATATAACACAATTGTTCCTCTTTACCATCTACCGGTAACTGCACTTACTATCTCAAAGTAGCACCAAATGGAATGTATTAAAAAATATTCCTAAAGAAACAGAATTTTGGCCCGGCTTTTCCTGTCTTCATGCTTCAAGAATATCTAATCTGTTCTCTTAGTGAGAGGTAGCCTTCTTGCTCTACTTCTCCCTGCAACATTGTCCTCTGCTATTGGACTTCATTGACCTTAAGGGAAAACAGCTATAAGTTTCTGCGAGAAATGGATAAAAGAAGGTTTTTTAAGGTCTTTTTCCCATGGACAACTGATAATCTCGAATTCCACAGAAATGTTACTTCTTTCAGAGCTGTGACAGAAAATAGATGCTTGCTCTTCCTAAACCAGATTTAACCTTTGTTTCCCGTAGTCCTCCGAGACCTGCTATAAGCCACATAAGAAAACATCACTGTAGGCTTTATCAAATATGATTTCCCTCAACAAACAAGTTAGCAGCAGTACTACATAACTGCTGATCTGGCCGTTAGTGGGTCCCACCTTCTCTCCACACTGTCATGGAGACCCAGCTTCTAGGTTCCTTGAACAATACTCTGGAATTTGTGACCATCCATTTTCTTTGATTTACTGGTGATAACCAAAATAAAGGAAATTATCATATGCCTAGATAAGACTCTCATAAGAGAAATAACACACAAGTGGTTTCCCGTATACAAGACCATGCTGTCAATACCTTTTGTGTCAGTGTATTGATATATCACTGCCTGTCACAGCCCTCTATTAAAAACAAACCTCTGTACATGAGGACTACTTTGATTGCCGTTCGAGTGCACAGATTTTGATTATGGCTGATCAGCCGGTTCAAGCGTTCAAACACAATATCTATACTACCCAAGTAAAATGTATAACAAGTAGGTGCCACCCTATATCTTCCTTTCGACCAAAGGATGAAACCACCAAGTATAATAAGTTCATTCATTTCCACTGTCTTTTGGAGGCTACAAGTGGAGAGGTCAGGTAAATCCTCTTCATACTTCACAACCATTTAATAAATAGGTTGCTCTTCTTGTGTCATTATTTACAAATCACTTGTGCCTATTTGGTTACTTATAATTCATATTACCATCTAATCCGTATCAAATCAAATACAGGGCAACCATAAGAAAACTGGTTACGATTAACAAATAGTAAAACTCAGTAGAGGAAGCAGTTCTGAGTAGGTTAAAAACAAGATTTGACTTATGGGTTCCACTGTACATAAAATTAAAAGGTTTCCGAGACATATTTCATGGTTCATAGGTTCAAACCCCTGATAACAAGGTTTTTTCCTCCCTTTTGTTAGACACAGCATAATTTAACCCTTTTACCCTCAAAGGACGTACTGGTACGTTTCAAAAAAGCCATCCCTTTACCCCCATGGACGTACCGGTACGTCCTTGCAAAAAATTGCTATAAAAAATTTTTTTTTCCTATTTTTGATAATTTTTTGAGAATCTTCAGGCATTTTCCAAGAGAATGAGACCAACCTGACCTCTCTATGACAAAAATCAAGGCTGTTAGAGCAATTTAAAAAAAATATACTGCAAAATGTGCTGGAAAAAAATAACCCCCTGGGGGTTAAGGGTTGGAAATTTCCAAATAGCCTGGGGTAAAAGGGATAATTAATCAAATGAAAGGTTTGGAATGGATTAGTTCCAAAGAATGGCTATTATCTTGGAACACATTCATCA
Source organism: Palaemon carinicauda (assembly GCF_036898095.1). Lineage (NCBI taxonomy): Eukaryota > Metazoa > Arthropoda > Malacostraca > Decapoda > Palaemonidae > Palaemon > Palaemon carinicauda. The sequence continues at coordinate 53,896,117 of NC_090765.1, read as the reverse complement.
CCTCATCCATCTCTACTTATTAACTGTTTGCCTTTTAGTACTGAAGTAATTGGCTCTAGTTTGTGTCCATGGTACATAAATATCTACTGTACAAATCTATTTATGTTGTTCACATTAAAGTCACTTTATACTAACATTTAGAATGTCAAGGTGGTTTGTATGTTTAGGTACAGTATTGAAAAATGTAATCTTTGATGTTAGTGAAGAATTCAAAAGTCCAGTTATTATTTTGCTTAATCCAAACAGATAAAAACTTAACAGAAGCAGAACTCGGACATGGTTACATGTTATGTTATCCAGTTTTAGAAATGTGCTCCTGCATTGCAATTTATCTCAGTCTTGTTTCACTGTACTAATGAGATGAAGGTTTTCCCAAATATGTACTAATAACTGCCATTCCATTACTTCTAGAATAATCTTTGGGTACTTTATAGCCAAACCAAATATGTACTGAACATTTACTGGGGCAGAATGCTTTCTAGCATTTAATGCAGTACAATATAAAAGCTGAATTCACAGAATTGTATGTTTCCATATTTTTAAAAGTACTTTTGTTATTGTTAATATCATGATCATTATCATTATTATTATTATTATTATTATTATTATTATTATTATTATTATTACAAGCTAAGCTATAACTGTAATTGGAAAAGCAGGATGCTATAAGCCCGAGGGCCCTAAAAGGGAAAAATAGCCAAGTGAGGAAAGGAAACAAGAATATAAATAAACTACAAGAGAAGTAATAAACAATCAAAATTAAATATTCTAAGAACAGTAACAACATTAATTTAAATGTTTCATATATGAACTATAGAGACTTCAAAAACAAGAGGAAGAGAAATAAGACAGAACAGCGAGCCTGAGAGTACCCTCAAGCAACAGAACTCTAATCCATGGAACAGAGGCTATGGGACTACCAAAGACTAGAGAATAACGGTTTGATTTTGGAATGTCCTCCTCCTAGAAGAGCTGCTTACCATAGCTAAAGAGTCTCTTCTACCCTTACCAAGAGGAAAGTAACCACTTAGCAATTATGTTGTAGTAGTTAACACCTTGAACGATGAAGTTTGGTATTCTCAGCGTTGTCAGATGTATGAGGACAGAAGAATGTGGAAAGAATAGACCAGACTATTTGGTGTATGTGTAGGCAAAGACAAAATGAGCCATAACCAGTGAGGGATCCAATGTAGTACTGTCTGGCCAGTCAAAGGAACCAATAACTCTCTAGCGGTAGTATCTAGATTACAACTAAACAGTGGAAGAAACTTTCTTCTTCATAAAAATATTCAGACACCTTTACATTATATGCTTCAACATCAACAGAACCCAAAGAGTTAACCCTCAAGGTTCAGCAAGAATTACCATAAAATATAACTAGGAGTAATTGTTTGCCTTGTGCATTGCAGATATGTACAGTACTGCTGTATGACAAGAATAGGAATTGAATTGATAAAGGAGTTATTCCAAAATTTTTACTGTGATAATTTTCTTGATCAGCGTCTTTTCCTTTAATTGCATAAATTAATTATAATATAGGTTTTAAGCCTTGCTTAATCTTCTTTTTTTCAGTAACAAAATAAGAAGAGCCGATCCTTATTGATTCATTACATCTACAAGATCGTCAGACTTTCATGGGTGTATATATATTTTCTCAAGAATAAAATCATGAAATTTACAAAAGAAGTGCTTCACAGCTTGTGAAAAACTGATAAAATGCATATATAAAAAGAGGTAAGTACAGTACTAAATTAGATTTGGCTTGAGCCAACATTTTTCCTTTTCTTGTGTATGATAGTGTATTTATGAAATATTGAGAATAGAATTTGTTTAAGCAATTTGCATTTTTCCTAGCTATGCAAAGCAGTTCTTTAAAATAAGGAGTGTCTTCAGCTGAAGCTAGAATGGCTGCTGAATTTGTTAATAAGGTAGTTAATGACGGGTGGTGATTGTGGGCAAGTAGCCACACCCTCTTTCCTGTCAAGACTCTTCACTTTTGACCTTTAGCTCAGGACTGTAAGGGGTAGTTGAGGTGATAACTTCCAAAAAAAAAAAAAAATGCCTCAGGTTTCTATAGCTAGGAATAATACAAATTACTTTTAAAACTTTCTATTTGTTCCTAACGCAGACAAAACTTTCGTCCATCAAAATAGAGAGACACTAACTACTGGGAAGAAGTCCCCTTAATACCGATTTTTTTTTTCTTTTTCTCATCTTAATTTGTTGGACAGAAACTTGCGGTCTATTGAATTTCTTATTCCTGATCTAGATATTAATCTTTGGCACTGTCGTTCAATTAGTTCATGCATGTTGCATAAGATTTTTCATAACTCTGACCATCCTTCACATTCAGATCTCCCTGGACAATTCTATCCTGTTCGTAATACTAGGCAGGCAGTTAATTCTAATAACCAGGCCTTCTCCATCATGAAGCTCAATACTACACAGTATTCTAGAAGTTTTATTCCAGCTGTGACCAAGTTGTAGAATGATCTTCCTAATCCGGTAGTTGAATCAGTAGAACTTCAAAGTTCAGAGTTGGAGCAAATGTTTTTATGTTGACCAGGCTGACATGAGTCTTTTTATAGTTTATATATGTCATATCTGTTTTTGACTTTGTTAATAGTTTATATAGGACATATCTGTTTTGACATTGTTACTGTTTTAGAATGATTTATTGTTAACTTGTTCTCATCATTTATCTATTTTCTCATTTCCTTTCCTCACTGGGCTATTTTTCCCTATTGGAGCCCTTGGGCTTATAGCATCTTGCTTTTCCAACTAGGGTTGTAGCTTGGCTAGTAATAATAATGATAATAATACCATAAGGGAGCAAGGGAGATGACTTCAGCAACCCATTATAGTAATGAGTAGGCTAATAGGGTCTGGCCTGTACTTAGCATGCACCTGGTACTCGGTTAATGAAAGAATCCTTCACCTCCCAAGGGGAGATGCAGTCTGGAGTGAAATACCTGGTGTATGATGACCAATGGGTTTGGTACTCATTCCACAATGCTTCCCCTCACTAAGGGAGGATGGGGAGAAATACTTATTACAGATCTAGTTTAATGAGAATGCTTTACAGAAGTATAGCTTACGTCTAATGAGAATGCTTTACAGAAGTATAGCTTACGTCTAATGAGAATGCTTTACAGAAGTATAGCTTACCAGCATCAATGTCAGATCTAGCAGGTAATAGTATATCCACTTCATCCCCAAGTGAAGGGAAGAAAAGAAGATTCAAAATTGCCACATCTTTCTTCCTTTCGTACAGATTCACACTGACATGTTACCATAGACAAGTGTCGAAGAACTTGTGGATATTCTCCCTTGCATAGAAGGCAATGAAGTTTCTTTGGCCCTTTCAAACTCCTGCCTTCATCACATGGCCAAGTGCAAGATTCTTCCGGAAGGCTAAGGTAGGACTAATACCCGACATCATGAGATCTTGTCGAAGTTGGTACATTCCACCCCATGAATAATTGAGGTATGTACTCTATTCGTATCATGAAGCTAGAAAGAGACTATGTTGTTCAAAACCTTTTTCTTGGTTCTCCAAGTGCTAAGGAATAGTCATTAACACTTGGGCCTGTTACTATCTGCAAATAGTAACACAGAACCCTCACTAAACACAAAAGCATCTCCTCGATTACCACCAATGTTTCACACAGAGAGGGGATGGACAAGTTCTTGAACCTGGGGTTATGTCAATTGACTCCCAGTTATAGTCACAAATTTGGGAATAAACTAAATGAGAGCTCCTTCCAACTATCAGTGGGGGTTATTACATGAGAGAGGCCATGCAACTCAACTACTCTCTTCACTGTTGATAAGGCTAGCAAAATTACAATCTTGAAAGTCATATTATATCTGATGACCTTCTCAAAGGGTCATACAGGATATAGGGAAAAAGACTAGAGAACACGGGTCATGTCCTTCTTTGAGGGCCCGAGGTCTCGGGGTGGACAAGTCTGCTCGAAAGTCTTACAAACATCGGCAGCTCCCATGGGGAAGATTGATTGATTGATTGATTTAAGGTTTTCAGGCATCCTAACATCTAAGTGTCATTATAAAAGTTAGATAGTTTTCAGAAGACCTGCTTCTGAAATAAATAGGAGAGATCTTTACCCTTTAGTGGGAAGACTGTGTTCAATGTTGAGCAGCAGCCTTTCATAGCCACAACTGAGAGGTGCTTCTCTCAGCAAAGATAGACGAGGAAGCCTGCAATCTGTATAACCATGCTCAGATCAGAGAAAGTGTCCCTTCTATGAAACCAATCACAGTAAATAGCCCACTTTCCCTAGTAGACAACTGCAGAGGGCCAACAGAGGTACCCAAGCATCTGTGCTGGCTGAACAGAGGAAAAGTGTAGGCAAAATCATCCCATGGGTGTTAGAAAGCATCCTTGAAAACTGCCCATGGGTCTCGAATAGGGGAAAAAAACACCAGGAGTTTCCCATTTCTCTGCGGTGTGTTAAAAGGGCTAATTCCCAGTGATCCCCACAGGGCAAGAAGCTTTCCCACTATGCAAGACTGTAGCCGCCTCTCTTTCACTAACGATTAATGGTGGAGTAATTGATACCGCAGTGTTGAATTCACAATTTATTTGTTGTGAATTCAATACTGTGGTAACAATTACTCCACCATTAGTCGCTAGAGAAAGAGAGGCGACTACAATCAAACACGATGTGGTTTTGTGGTAGTTTTGGAGATTGGTCTACGGTGTGTATTCTCTGCAAATTCTCGTTCACAACTACGTTATACATTCACGATGGAGATATGTTTATGCTCCTCACATCAATGGCTTGATTCTTTTCCTATGGTGGTGTTCAAAATGTGTTAAGTCTAAAGGTTAATGCGGCCGGGATGAACACTTCCATACTTGATAGTAAGCACACACTTTCTCTCTAGCTTTTAACTCTGTTTATTCTAGTTCCCTTTCATCAGTATAGCTATATTATTTATTTCACACATATACTTATTCTACATTTGCTGTTATGGCGAATACACTACCCTCTTGGACATACTATGCCCAATTTTTCACTAATGGTTCTATTTACTCTTAGTATGCCAAGCAAACTTCACACAGGTCCAGTCTCACAATTGGTATGATAAGAGTTCCGGTGGAAATGCGTACATGTACCTTCCTTATAAGCCCAACACGACCCGGTATGACCTTTGAAACCCTGCCCAACTTCCAACTTCATGGGAGATTGGGATCCACAATGAGTACTAAGTCATCAAGCAGAAAATTCTGTGTAGTCTTGATGTTGCGTTGGCACAGTTAAAGCGTTTGCAGGTACTCTGCTTTCCACCTGTGCCATAACCTATCGGTCAGAAGTTGTGCATGTTTCAAACGGCGACATAGGACTTCGGCAGGCATCGACTGGTCCGTTGGAGAGCTATCTTCCTGTTCACCCTGCGGCAAATGATACATGCTCAGAGAATGTTATTGATGGTTGAGAGCCCTTCCATGATCCAATAGTAACGCTGTAATGAAGCCATTATATGCTCGCGGCCTGAGTGACCTGCTAGAAAGGCATGTGCATCTAGTGCTATCAAGGTAGTGATGTGTTGATGTTTTGGCAAGAGGATTGTACCTGACGTGCCACTAGGGTCATGTTCATGTGGGATATGACCTCCTACCTGTATGATTCCCCACTCATCAAGATAGGGTTCTAGCCTGTGGCTTGAATTTTGACTTGTTAACTTCCCTAACTGCAGCACTGCTATGTCATCTCCAAAGCTGCATTACTGGAGGGCCCTTATAATACATTCCCTGGCTTCTTGAATTTCTAACACTGTGAGTCACAGGTTGGTGGAGAGTGCCTCTCCAGATCCGAGCCATTAATAGAATTTGAGGATCCAAGCTGTAGCAACTTGAAGGGCGTACCAAGATGGAAGAGTTTATCTTTGTTGGCTGATTGCGTGTGTGTTGTCACAGTGGAGGTTTCTTTCTTGACTTCAGGGTCGTCAAATGGTGCCTCAAGAATGACCAACTGTGATGGCCAAGGTCGAAGGTTACTTTAGAAAATTGGCCACCTGTCTCCATCTTCTGCCGGCAAGCAACTCCAGGGCTGTCAGTCCCTTTGTGGCATCATCTGCTGGATTTTCTTTTGAACTAGCACGCCACCATGTTCTGGTCTGGAGCAACTATGAATCGCCCCTAATTGATTAGCAATGAGAGTTTGGAATTGACGTTCGGTGCTCTTAATGTATTGGAGAACTATAGCACAATCTGACCGAAACCTGGAGTGTTTGACTGGTTGTTTTAGCACCCTCCTAATCTTGACATCTGACTCAGCAGCCAAAACTGCTGTGCACAATTCGAGACGTACTATGGATAACGTCATGATTGGTGCTAAACTTGTGCGTGCTAAATTCATGCTACTATATAATTGTCTATTTTGGGTTTCCCATGTATGTAAGACACTGAGGCATATGTAGCTAGAGAGGCATCACAGAGAAGATGTAATTCTAACCCCTCCTTCTCACTGAAGCCTCTTGTCATGTATTGGCAGGGAATGACTAGTCCTTCTAAGGCTTATACCTCCAAAAGCCATGCAAACCATCTTAACTTATTTTCTGGTGTGAGATTCTGGTCCTATCCAACCTTTCGACAGACACTGTCTTGAAAGATTATCTTTGTTCTTACTGTGAAGGGTGCTAACGTGCCCAAGGGGTCGTAGACAGAACTTATTATGCTCAGGATCTGTCTTCAATTACAAGGTTCATAGGAGGTAGATGTACAGACTGTCAACGCGTCCCTGTCGAGGTTCCATAGTACTCCTAGTGCCCTGTCTATGGGTAGTCTTTCCCTAAATAGGTCAAGATCTTTCACAGCTACATCTCTCTCTGTGTGGGAATGGAGATCACATTTCTGGAATTGCTCATCCATTCAGCTGGACGAAATCCACCTCTTTTAGAATTATTTGGAATCCATGAGCAAGTTTAATAGTAATTTCATCAGTTTGAGTGAAGCACGTCATCAATGTAGAAGTTAGAAACTGCTTCTTTTGCTGCATCATTCCAGTTTCTTTCAAGTGACCCTTTTAATTCAAAGATGGTACACGCTGGGCTCCATACCTCTCCAAACATATGAGCTGTCATACGGCAGTGCTTGGGGTTTTTGTCAAGACCTCCTTGTGGCCACCAAAGGAATTGAAGCAAATCTCGGTCTGTTGGATTTACAAAACTTGATGATACATGGCTTCTATGTCAGCTGCTGCTGCCACCTTTCCTTCCCTAAATCTGATGAGGATCTCCAGTAAATCCTTCATTATATCATGTCCCTGCATGACTTGGCTGTTCAATGATACGCTCCTGAATGAAGCAGCGCAGTCGAAAACCACTCTGGTTTTATCAGGTTTGTTCATATTAAATGCTAGATGATGTGGAAGATACCATCCTTTACCAGGGGCTATTTGATGATCTGCTGGTTCTGCGTATCCTTTCTTCATCAAATCATCCATTTCTTTTGCATATTGTAGTTGCATTTCTTCATTACGCCGTACACATGACTTGAGTGAAATGACACTCATTATATCATGATCTGGTTGTCTGGCAATTTGGGCACTTCCTCCCTAAAAGGTATTGAAAACTGGTAGGGGGTCACAAAACGCCTTTTTGTGCATTCCATATTTGCCTAATCTTGTAATCTTCCATGTACAGTACTTATACTACATTCGCTGTTATGGCGAATACAAAGACTGTAGTGACTAGTCCATTCCTACAACCTGTTCCTGACAAATAAGTGTGCCAGCTATTACATTCCACTTACCTGAAATGTATCTATCTGTCAACTCTAAAGAGTGGTACAATGTCCAGATGTGTATCTCCTTTGTCAACTTGCAAAGAGCAAGTGACATCTTGCTCCATGTTTGTTCATGTAAGCTAAGCTACTATGGTTGCATTCCGTTCTTGGAATGCTTGCAGTGCTAGAAATGGTGCTTTGATTTCCAACACATTGATGTGCAGAAGCTTTTCTTTAGTTGACTATACACCTAACAAGAACAAGCTGCCCAGGTATGTGCCCTACCCCTCTTTCAATGTATCTGAGAACAGTTGCATATCCAGAGGTGGAGAGACAAGTTGAACTACCCTGGAGTTTTTTGTCCAGCTAATAGGTAAGATCAGTTAGTCCCTCCCACCACACTAGGACAGGACAGCTTGGAAATCCTTGGAGGCTGACCACTGATTCTTCAAACACCATTGAAGGGATCTCTGGTGGGTGCCCATGATGAAAGAGCCAGTCCTCCATTTCTCTACTGCCACCTGCACATAACTCCTTGGTGAGAATGATGTGGACTCCCTCACCTATGTATTTCAGAGCGTCTGTGCTACCTCTGGAGCAACTTGCTTTGAGAATCTGGACATAAATGTATCACTCCTCTTCAAAATATAGTTGGGCCACTGGTTTGTTCTGGTGTTCCAAAAAGGTCACTGCTTTTTCACCAGACACTAGACAGCACAAATCTCTTGAACTACCTTTCCACCAGACACCAGACCCACAAGTCTACTGTAATACTCTAAAAACTTAGGATTCAATAACCCCATTGTTCTTGGAAAGTACATCACAGCGTATGTCCACTGGTCAAAGACGAGAGTGCTTAAAGGGTGGCCTTTGCTATAAAGACTCCATGGGCATTTACTCAGAATCTGAGAAAGACGTGCCTTCTGATCTTAGTCTCTCCAAGAGGAGATCTCCTGTCTGTGTGCACAGTGATGAGTCAACCTTTTTCTTTACCCTTAGTACTTTAAGTGTAAGTTTACAAGCTGCTCACAAATACCAGAGGCAAGGGACAGCGACAATGCCGTAGAGATTAACCATATACAGTATACATATGATCAGTGCCCAAGCTCCTCTCAACCCAAGCTATAACCAGGGAGGCCAGGCAATGGCTGCTGATGACTCAGCAGGTAGACCTATAGGCTCCCCCAAAACCCCCACCATGAGCTTACAAGGATGGTGAGGTTGCAGACATTACAAGGAACTATCGAGCTTGAGCAGGAATCGATCTCCCATCCAACAGAATGCCAAGCAGGGATGTTTCCAATATTCATCACAACTAAAAAGCGAGTACTATTACCTGCTGGTATGTTATGCCAGTATGAATAAATATGTACATCATGACTGATGTTGCTTTACCATCACATTTTGATAATATAAGTAGATAATATTACAACAAAGGAGACACATGCTTAGGCAATTAGGCACTAAAAATATTCTCTTTCTTAAGTAGGGTACAGTGGATCCTTCACAGAGTATTACTTGGAGGTTGACAATGTTTTCCTGGTGAATTGGAGAGAGAGCCAAGGAGAGGATGTTAAGTGCTTTGCTTCAAGTTTGAAAATCTATTTTGTCTTAATATTCAATATGACAAAGTGTGAATATAATGAATTACAATATATTTTATTACATGAAGTGTGAATATAATGAATTACAATATATTTTATCATCTGTAAGTTGATAAGTTTTCTTTCACTTCTCAGGTAAAGTTGGAGCCACATACAGATGTGAAGACTTAATCACCAATGTCAAGCCACGCCCAATGCTGAAGCTGGGGCATAAAAAATATGAGGAACGCATCTACGCCAGAGGGGAAAATTTACTACCAAGAGTACCAATCTCCCATTCTATTCAGCATCTTGTCAGAAGCCAAGGAAGAGGTTTATTTAAATTAATTAAGAACCAACATGATCAGAGGCATCATACTAAACGAGCTTCTGCCACAGTAAGATGCTTAACTAGGATAATATTTTGCATCCCTACAAGATAAGCAAAAGGATTAACATACAATCCTTAAAAGTGAAGAGTAATGTGCTCTCCAGATAAGTGTCTAAAATGACCCTCACCAATCAGAAGTTCAGGTTACATTCCTCTTATTTATGGAAATGGTTTTGTAAAAATACTTTATCTCTGGTTAAGTTAAAGTGCTTTAATGCTGTATGCCACAAAAAAGCCAGGGTATGTACTGGAATGTATAATTTTCCTTACGACACATCAGTTGTTTGCTGTCTTCGCACCCTGGTCCCTTGAGTTCCTAATCATTATTTTGTTATTATAAAAAATTTAAAAACTGTGGAGTTTACAAATGTGTTTATATGTGTCATATGCAATAATAGGGAATAATCAGTGAGTAACTTCTTATTCAGTAAATCACACCAACTAAGATACTCCTGTATTGGGTGTAGCTATGTTGGAGTACTTAGTTGCTATCTTTGATCAAGAAAAGAATTTTTTTTCCTGAGTATCTAATTACAATACATTTCTTAAACAAGTCGGGGCACAATTTTTTATTCAAGAGTAATCAAAAGGAAAAAAGAAAAATTACGGTATTCTAATCCTTACTGTATCTGTGAGTCACATAGCTAATACAGCATACAGTATATGAATGTGAGTTCCTCATCCTCAAAACCAAAATAAAAACTTTCATCTCTCAACCGTAACATTCCTACCCTTCAGAAACCACCCAACACAATAATGTAACTTGTACATTTGGGTAGAAACCATGCTTGGGGATCCAAAAAAAACCTACCCAAGTCCCCTTTTGCATACTATCAAATCCTTACAGATTTTTAACTCTGATATATCACTCTCCAAGAGAGGACTTGAGTAACTCACAAGGAAGTATCAGAATAAAAATCTTATTAAAATCATGGTTATTTCAATAAAGAACACCTCTGAGTTCCATGACAAACTGTTGCTGTGTTTCTTCAGAAGTGGCGAGCAGTAATAATAAAAGAATGATTATAACTTTGAAGAAACTTTGAAGAAACTTTGAAAAATCTCATACAATTCCATAATTGTATATACCATGGAATGAAACAATCACTAAACCTTTTCCTTTTCCTGGCCAAACAACTTATTAGGAAAAGACAACACGAGCAAAGGAATACAACTGTACATTGAAAATCTACATAATTCCCAATTGCAGATTCATTAGTATGCTCTGGGAGGAATGACTTTAGTCATGCAATTCTCAAATACAAATTTCTGGGCTCAATCCCTGTGCCGCCCAGTGAAATGCTCCTTATGCACCATTTCAAAGGAATATAACTGATTTTTCCTTCGTCAAAATCCCTTTTAAAACCTCATACCTACGAACTATTGAAGTTCCAAACCAATCAGAGAAAAATAATTTAAAAATACAATAACTATAAGTGGAGTATGACATCTACACCTAAGTTTATCTATACTTCTATAACAAAATTCTGTAACCTTCATTCAAAATATTCCGCGCAGAAACTATGGGACCTTGACTTCAACAATCCTTATAAGCAGAACAAACTGCTAATAATGCTTAGCAAATACTTCCATAACATCATGAGATCTTGAATTTTAAATAAGAAAGAGATGACTCACTTAACTGTATGCTTGAATAACTATAATCTTAAAAAGAAAAAACTTAAGAAACCTAACTTCACAAAAGAAAATTAGGAAAAATACCACAAATAGAGTATGTTTTACTTTACCTTTAAAGCTCTTAACAAAATATAAAAGATATCCTCCAAACTCCTACTCACTAAATGTGGTAAGGTAGGAGTAAGGGATAATTTTTCAACCTGTAACCTGGTAAAATTGATAGAATTGCTGTCTGCAAAGAAAATCCCACAGGTCTAGACAGAGCTTGGAGTTCAATAAATTGCTTGAGGTCTAGACAGAGCTTGGAGTTCAATAAATTGCTTGACCAAAACCAATGCAAAAAGATAAATATTCTTCACTGTGAGTTCTTTATAACCTATTCTATTTAAAGGCTCATAAATATGACAAATTTTTAAGTAATTTGTATTTTTCCTAACGGTACAAACCCGTAGCTATTTATAGGGATTATCTTTCGGTGAAGCTGGAAGACTAGCTGTAAACTTTTAAGCGAGGTATAACTACAGGTCGGCTAGTTACCTGGGGCGGGTAGCCCACTACCCCTCTCACTTACACACCAGTGTTGCTTTATCACTTTTGATTGCAAATAGGACTTCTCAGGGGACAAGTGATGGCGGGACAACTTGTATAAATAGCTACAGGTTTATATAGTTAAGAAGAATGCAAATTACTTTCAAATTTGTCATTTGTTCCGACACTAAATACAAAGCCTTCCGCTATTTATAAATATGACTCGCCCATTAGGAGGGTGGAAGTCCGAGGCAACTGGCTTGCCATTTGACCCGGGGTTTTCCCATAAGTGCTCTGCATGTAACAGGGAAAACCCTTGACACCTCATTAACTTCGTGTAACGCACGGGTAGCGGCCTAAGCAATCTGTGTGTGTGATACTACCAATGTGACTGGCCTAGTTAAGAGTTCTCAGAAACCATAGGAATCTTTAAAATCAACCATAGACATTACTCAATCACACCTCGCAAGGTTTATGGGGTGTAACAAGTATTATTACTATACAGTACTAGATTACACAAGGGAAATGATTTTACCCGCACATAGGCGAGGCCAGCTTGCCGAGGACCGTAGTGCTGTTCCCCAAGAGAGTGGAAGATGAAAGAAAGACCCAATCATTCTTATACATTCATCTCAGACTAATCCCAGGTAACCTATGCCCTCAACCATCTACTTGTCCATCAAGGAGCCTGAGGTATTTAAACCCCCTATTGTGCAACCACCACAGGACCAATGGAGAACGTCTCCATGTTCCTGTGGGTCACGTCTTGCAGGTGGTGGAAGGTGACGCATCCACACTCCCAATTGCAGGACCTGCAACACAGCATAGTTTCTTTTGAATGCTAGGGTCGTACTAATGCCCTTAATGTTGTAAGCTCTTTCGAAAAGTTGGAGGAGGATCAGGATTCAGTGCAAATCTATGACTTTGCAAAGCCAAGAAGAGATGGTATTCTTTGTGATCCTCCTTTTGACCTTCCCCATGCTTACGAAAAGGGCTGTTCCCTGGCGTAATGGTTCGTAGGGAGCACCCTTCAGAAGGTAAACAAGGAACTTCGCTAGTGTTGGAATAGTGACATCAAGGGGATAGATACCCCTCCCACAATACCAACCACATAAGACAGTCCATTTGCCCTGGTAGACTGAAGCTGAGCACCCAACTCATCAGACAGGACGGGAGAAAGGCATAAACGTCGATGTTGTCCAACCATTCTTGAAATGCATCTTGCCAGAGAGCCTTGGGATCAGGGACTGGGGAGCAGTACAGCGGGAGCATGAAGTTCAGGAACTTATTGGCTACTAGATGATTCAAAGACCACTTGTAGCCCGCTATCCGAGTCGCTCAGCTCAGATTGTCCGCGAGCACATTCCGCTTGCCTCGAATGAAGCAGGCTGATAAGGACACTGAATATTCTTCTGTCCATCTTAGCATCCCCACTGGTAGATGGCAGAGGGGCTGCAAAAAGGTACCGCCTTGCTTGTTTACATAAGCTACTACTGTAGTGTTTTCGCTCATCAGCACCACACAGTGACCCGCCAGGAACTGCTGGAACTGTTGGGAGGCTGCTACGAAGGCTGCCTTCATTTCTAGGAGATTTATGTGGTGGTCCCTTTCAGAGTTGGACCAGAGCCTGGAGGCCGTGTGGTACAGCATGTGGGGCCCCCACCCTTCTTTTGATGCATCCAAAAGAGCATAAATTCTGGGGGAGACACGTGAAGGTCTGTTCCTCTGCAGAGGTTCTTGTCTGCCACTCACCATCGAAAGTCCGTCTGTTGCTCTAGTTTCATGGGGACCAACATATCTGGTGAATTGTAGTGATGATTCCACCTGGATTTTAGCTGCCACTAAAGAGATTGGATTCTGAGGTGGCCGTTGGGCACGAAACAGGCCAGGGTTGACAGGTGACCTAAGAGAGACAACCACTGTTGGGCTTGTAGGTACATGAAAAGACACATTTCACATGTACCAGTATTATCATGATTGCTATTATTTTATGTACCATTTACTACATTATCATGATTATTATTATTGTACGTATTATTAACCGTATGTACTTTCAACCATTTTTTCAGAGGTTGCATATCAGTAGATTAATTCCTGTAATGTTATTAATATATGGCAACATTGAGTCAGCATTGGCAACACTTATCTGTTGTGTTCCCATGATGCAGTCTGTTTGTCTTTGTCCCCTTAGCTGATAAGTTATCTTCTCTTGTGTCCAACATATCTTGTATATTTACTCTAATAGACATTGAGAACCTACTTTTCAAGTTGTATCCCTGCTCCACCAATTAAGGTTAAGGAAATTACCAACACGTACATGGCGCAGTGAGATTACAGTGTTGTATTAGGAGAACTTTTTTCAAGACATGGACAACAGGAACCGGTCGACGCCATTAATGGCCACTAAGTTTGAATGTGTATTCGTTGTAATTCGATTTATTCATATTTCATGTGCAGTGTAATGATGCAAGTAAACAGTGAAGTGTTGTGCAGTGCATTGTGGTTTTATAGTGCTCTTTTTTTACGTCCCAGTGTTTTTGCTGTGCTATTTCAAGAAGCAAGCAAATAGTCTGTTGGGACTCTGTCGGAGCATGCGTGACCACATCCAATCTCATACATCGTCACGGGGTGACTGCCTGAGGCAGAGTTGCTGCTCCCCTCAACTCACAGAGTCGCTGGCTGATGTGTTCATGCACATGCCCACACACTCGCTTTGCATTAAACTTTTCTTATTATTCTTGTTTTAAAATACTTCGTGTTGTTTTTGATAACTTTGTTGGAACTGTATTTTTGCCCACTGCACATTGAAAGTAATAATGGCCTCGAGAGATATACTTGCAGAACAGTTAGAGGAGCCCACAGAACAGGGGCCATTCAGTGATGTGGGTGCCCACAGCGTCGATGCCGCCCACACCCACAGTGTTGGGGGAGTGTTGGAGAGCGCTACCTCTCCCTACCCACCACTCTTGAGTCCCCACTACTATCCCCCATTTGCCTCTCAAGCTACCAGGACGGAATTCCTCGCTTTACTTCGTTTTTTAGAGGAATCTCGCTTGTATGAGGATGAAAGAAGAAGAAGGGAAGACGAAGAAGGGAAGACGAAGTAAGAAGACAAGACAACGTGAAGAAGAAAGAAGAAGGGAACAAGAAGCAATTCTCCTAAGAGAGGATGATCTTAGAAGAGAAGAAGAAAATGCAAGGTTTACTGCTCTCATTCAAACTCTTGCCCCGATCATCCATTCTCATCGAGGCAACCATACACCTGGCACAGAGATAAATTCTAACTCCAATCAACCGGCTCTTCCACCTCCACCCCCACTGAAGGCAGATGCAACATTCCAAATGTTCAGGGAATGGAGACGCCGGTGGGATAACTATGCCGTTATGATGGATCTTTCTAAGCTTCCACGTGAAAAACAAATGATCCAGATGAGGATGTGTTTAACCCTTGAAACACAGCGTGTTTTAGAACACACACTGCAGATTTCTCCCTCTACAGATAAGTCTGTGGACGAAGTCCTGGATGCTCTACAGTTGCATATAAAGGAACTAAGGAATGAAGTCCTTCGCCGAAGAGTTGCTTAGCTGTAAGCAAATGGAAGGAGAATCTTTTGCTGATTTCTACGTGAGACTTCGACGCATCGCAGAAGAAGTTGACTTGTGCCCAGGTAATACTGCTGCATGTGAAGAGACCCAACTGAAAATTATTATCTTGATGGGTATTCGAGATGCAGAGTTGGTTCAGAAGTTGATTGCCTTGGACGCCAACTCTCCTCTTCAAGATTTCGTCACAACCTGTCGATCGTATGAGGCCGCTAAAACTGCAACTTCTGCCATATGTGGCCCACCCAGCCAGTTGTGTGCCATTTCAGCCTACAGGAGAAGCAAGAAATCAAGCCGGAAGCCTCCACCTTCGCCGAAGTCCTCTAAGCCAGCCGTTTTATGCCAATATTGTGCCCGCACGAACCTGATAAATGCCCTGCTGCCAACAGTACCTGCAAAAACTGTGACCGTGTTGGCCATTGGTCCAGGACGTTGAAGTGTCCTGCCAGCAAAGTCCAGTGTCGTCATTGTCACCGTATTGGACACTTTGATAAATGCTGCAAGGATAACAAGAAAACTGGTCATCGAGACAGTTCTTCAAGCAACAATGGTGCCTCTGCAGTCTCCAACAAACAACAAGATTCACGGACCAGCTGTCGTCGCTTAGGATAGCCTTCCACCATCTCCAAGTCGCCCAAACCTATCTGTGTCCTCTTGTCATCTGACGATATTAACTCTCGCATAAAGATGTTACCTGACACAGGTGCCGACGTCACCGTTATCGTACAGCAACACCTGGACACCATGGGTATCTCCAAGAGCTGCTTGCAACCACCTCCGCCGAATGTGACGTTCACAGCGGATGGATCTCCGATGTCACCTGCTCAGGGTATATTACAAGCTACCCTTACCTTAGGCAAGCGATCATGTCTTGCCAGGATTCAGGTTCACGAAAATGTGGAAGTTCCACTTTTATCCTATGGTCATTGCCACGAACTGTCCATAATATCTCCCGACTTCCCCAAACCCATTTCAGAAGTCAAACATGTCAATAAATGCAAGGAGCTGCCCATCTCAGCAACTACATCACCTTCAGCAGCTAAGGAATACTTTCTTCAGGAATTTAAAGATGTGTTGGTCTCAAAAGAAGATTTGAAGACAGCTCCTCTCAAGCCCATGGCTGGTCCTCCCATGAGAATCCACCTAAGGGATGGTGCAGTTCCTTTTGCCATCCACACCCCAAGACAGATTCCATTTGCTTTTAAGGACCAAGTCAAAGGAGAGCTTGATTCTATAGTGGCCCAAGGAATAATCAAACCAGCTGGTGATGACCCTTCAGTTTGGTGCTACCCTCTCGTCGTCGTAGCCAAGAATGGAACAGGTGTACGTATCACCGTCGATCTAACCAAGCTGGACAGCCAAGTTTCTTGTCCAGCCCACCCTTCACCCACACCCTACACGGCTATTCGTAGTGTGGACCGGAAATCTTGTTTCTTCACCACGGCTGATGCTCTTTACGGGTACTGGCAGATGGAACTGGCTGAAGAAGATCGTCATTTAACCACCTTTATTACGCCATATGGTCGGTTCATCCATTGCAGAGGACCGATGGGCTTCGCAGCTACTGGAGATGCCTTCTGCCTGCGAGGTGATATGGCCCTTCAAGGTGTTCAAAACTGTGTTAAGGTGATAGACGACCTCCTTCTCTACGACGAGGACTACGTTACCCACCTTTATTGTATCCACGAAGTGGTCATCAGGTGCCGCGAGTTCGGGATCACACTCAACAAGGACAAATTTGTGGTCGCTGCCCCCTCTGTGAACTTCTGCGGATACACGCTCTCAGGAGACGGCATCTCAGCTGACCACCAGAAAGTCAGTGCGATCAAGGATTTTCCGACCCCTGCTAACCTGACGGACCTCAGATCGTTTATGGGATTGGTCAACCAGTTAGCAGAGTTTACGCCTGACATCTCCATTGCAGCCCAACCTCTACGCCCCTGATGAGTCCCAAAAGAACATCTGTCTGGACTTCTGAACATGATGAAGCCTTTCAAAGCGTCAAGTTAGCCCTCACCAGTCCACCAGTTCTCGCCCTCTTTGACCCAGACTTGCCCGTCGTTCTTCAGATGGACGCTTCACGCCTCAATGGCATTGGATATGCTCTCCTGTAGGACCATGGTAATGGAAACCTGCGTCTAGTTCAGTGTGGTTCTCGTTTTCTCGCCGATGCAAAGACACATTACGCTACCATTGAGCTCGAGATGCTAGCCGTTGTCTGGGCGATGTCAAAGTGTAGGCTATACCTAGCTGGACTACAGCACTTTACTCTGATGATGGATCACCGGCCCCTCATCCCTATTCTGACCGATTATACACTGGATGCCATCGAGAACTCTCGTCTCCAGCTCCTCAAGGAGAAGATCTCGCCCTACATCTTTACAGCTGTGTGGCATGCTGAGAAGTTGCTCTGTGTTCCAGACGCATTGTCTCAAACCCCAGTCAGCCACCCCACACAGAAGGACGAAATCTCGTGTGCTTCTTCTGCTGCTCATCTTCGGACTGTCATAGCCATGAACACCGTCACCCTTTCAGACGAGTCTTCAGCTCACGATGCCGACAGTATACTTCAGGATCTTCGCGACGCAGCGAGAGCATATCCTTCTTATACACGTCTACTCAATTGTGTCACATCAGGATTCCCTCGCAACAGATATGACCTGCACAATTCTTTACTACCATATTGGAAACTACGTGCAGATCTCTACGCCGATGGTGACCTCATCCTGTATGGAGCAAGAGTTGTTGTTCCTGCTGCCCTTCGTCGCCACACCTTGTCCCACTTGCATGACAGCCACAGGGGTGTGGAAGCAACCAAGCGCAGAGTAAAGCAGTCAGTTTTCTGGTCCGGCATTGATTCTGACATCGCCAATACAGTCGGAGCTTGTGAGGCATGTCAGACATTGCAGCCATCTCAGCAGCAGGAACCTCTACTGAATGACGACAAACCAATAAGACCCTTTGAGTCAGTTTCAGCTGACTTCTTTGTTGTTGCAGGGAAGTCTTTCCTAGTCGCCGTCGATCGCTTATCAGGATGGCCCGTTGTCGCCCCCTACAAAGGCCATTCTACCGCTTCTAATACCATCAGGATCTTCTGCCGCTACTTCTGTGAAGTTGGTGTTCCTCTTCGCCTTAGGACAAATGGAGAGCCACAATTCACCAGCGCACAGTTCAAGAATTTTATGAAGAGATGGGGAGTTCGACACATGGTAAGCTCACCCCACTACCCACAATCAAATGGTCATGCCGAAGCTGCTGTGAAGTTAATTAAGCACCTCACTGAAAACAGCCCCGTCTGGCAACATCGATTGTGAAGATTTTGACCGTGGCTTGCTGGAACTCAGGAATACTCCTAACTTTACAGGACGCTCCCCTGCCCAGATCCTGTATGGCCGTCCTCAGGTCATGTATTCCTGCCCATCCAAAAGCGTTCTCCAAGGAGTGGCAGGTCAGGACTGAAGACTGTGACAGCCGTGCTGCTGCCCGCTATGAGCAGATAAAGACACAGTATGACCAGCAAGCCCATTACCTGCCCAAGTTGAGCATCGGACAGCAAGTTCGGATTCAAGACCTGACCTCTCATCGTTGGGACAAAGTTGGCAACGTCATGGGCCATGGAAAGTCAAGAGACTATCAAATTCGTCTCCCTAGTGGTCGTGTGTGGTGGCGTAACCGCTGTTTTCTTCGTCCAGTGCCACCCACTATTAGTGACCCCTCTCTCCCTGTCTCTGTGGCCCCTTGCCAGGACCTAGAAAGAGAGTCCTTAGTCACCATTCCTCCTGTGAATCCATGTCGCTCCAACGACTCATAGAAAAGGAGTCCGCTCGAGAATGCACTACGAGCGTGAGGGGGAGGGAGGTGTAGGTACATGAAAAGACACATTTCACATGTACCAGTATTATCATGATTGTTATTATTGTATGTATCATTTACTACGTTATCATGATTATTATTATTGTACGTATTATTAACCGTATTATGCACTTTCAACCATTATTTCAGATGTTGCATATCAGTAGATTAATTCCTGTAATGTTATTAATATGATAAGGCAACATTGAGTCAGCATTGGCAACACTTATCTGTTGTGTTCCCATGATGCAGTCTGTTTGTCTTCGTCCCCTTAGCTGATAAGTTACCTTCTCGTGTCCCACGTATCTTGTAAATTTACTCTAATAGACATTGAGAACCTACTTTTCAAGTTGTATCCTTGCCCCACCAATTAAGGTTAAGGAAGTTACCAACACGTACAGGGCTGGAAGCTCTTCTCGTCTGAGGAAGGGGCTTCCTACCTTCCTCAACCTTTGTACCTTATCGTCTGATGGAAAAACTTTCAGGAGGTTGGTGTAGATGATCATACAGAAGTATACCAGTCTTTGAGAGAGAAGCAGGGAGGACTTCTCAAGATTTGCCATGATCCCCAGATCCAGGCAAAACGCGAGTAGTCTGTCTCGGTGTTGAAGAAGGGTCACCACCGAGTCTGCTAGGATCAGCCAATCGTCACAGTCAATTCTGTCAGCCCAAGACGACACTGGGGGGAACGCTCTCGTGAAGACCTGAGGTGCTGTTTAAAGACCAAAGCACAGCACCTTGAACTAGTATTGTCTGTTTTCATGTATGATCCTTAGATACTTCCTTGAAGGGCTGTGTGTGGGACTGTTCTCAGTCTTAATAAGATCTACTGTAAATACCTTTTCAGCTTCCATCCTAACATATTGTATAGTGATATGCGCTGCTTTTGAGGGAGCGATAAAAATGCTGTTGGCTTCTAGGTTGTACACCATTGTATGGTTAAATTTCATCCCGAGGCTGGCAGCAAGGGAACTACATATGAATGACGTGAAATTACTCCCCCATCACTGGTTGTGTATTGAGAAACTGTTTGGCAACCCAATTGATTAAAGCTTTTGTGGAGCTTTCCCACGTCTATTGTTTGACAGGCGATGCCTTGATCTATCTTGTATTTCGGTCGATGATGATTAAAAGGTATCTACTGTACACTATATACCTCGCAGCGGAGTAGGGGCACCACAATGTCAATGTGAATATGCTATCCCAGATTCTGTGACTTCTGATCTTTGATATCTGACAAGGAATAAATTCGTGAGCCGATTCCTTGATGTCTGTCTAACCTGTCATCCAATTATAACAATCAGATATGCAGGTAATGGAATGATCTGAAAATTGTGATAAATTATGGGTGAAGTTGAAAGTCCTCCTCCTCAAAAACATTGGACGATAGAGGTGAAGACATCTAGTACTCTTCTCACAGGTAAAATTTGTATCTATGTCATCTATGACAAAGGCCCTCCACAACAAGGTGGGACTTTCCAGACGGAGGCAATGTAGGTTTTCATGGTCCTTCTAGTTTGCGGCTGTCCCAGGGTATGATATCCCAACTTGGACAGCGTTAATGGTGTTTCTAGAAAGGGTATCTGCAACGTTGTTAGAAGAACCCTTCAGATACCTGATAGTACAGTACTAGGAGATCACCAATAATTGCAGCTGTTGGCGTGCTTACCTTTTGCGATGAAGGCATGAATCATGGGTTGATGGACTGTTTGCACCATGAATTGCTGTCCCTCGAGCATATGTCTGCAATGCCAAATGGCATGGTGGACTCCCAGTCGTTCTCTGTAGAAGGTGGATTTCCTCTTTTCAGCAGAAGATAACCTTTTGCTGACAAATGACGGTGGTCGGTGGCTGTACTCGAGTGCTGCACCCATTGCTGTGCTACTTACATCCATGAACAGTGAAAGGGACCTATTAGAGAGAGGAAATACTTGTGTTTTTGGCTTTTTGAAATGCCTTTTCTTGCTTACTGTATATGATGAGTTTAATGCTTTGGGTTTTCATTCTAAGCATTTGTGTAAGAGACATGATTCTAGCCAGGTTGAGTATACAATGGTGATAGTAATTTATTATGCCAGCTAACTCTTACAGTGTTTAAATGTTTCCTAGCTTTGGTAAATCGGCAACAGCTTGGACCTTCATCAGGAGAGGTTTAACACCTTCAGGACTTACTCAATGACAGAGAATATTTTACCCATTCACACTTATCTTGTTGAACAATTAACTCACTTTTCTCAGCTTCTTGATGACTTGTCTCACGCCCTTGATGTGCTGTTTATAGGTAAGAGCTAAAAATCAGGATGTTGTTAAAGTAAATGACGCGACAGCATAATTCTCCAAGCATGTCGTCCATAATGTTTTGAAAGGTGGAACTTGTAGTATTTCAAAGGTCGAAACATGTTATTTTGATAACAAAATAAATTTTTTAATATACTTATCCGGTGATTATAATAGCTGCAACTCTGTTGCTCGACAGAAAACTCTAAGGTAAAAACTCGCCAGCGATCGCTACACAGGTTGCGGGTGTGCCCAACAGCGCCATCTGTCGTACAGATACCCAGTACTCAATGTAAACAAAGAACTCAATTTTCTCCTCGTACCACTGCGTTTCTATTGGGGAGGAAGGGAGGGTCCTTTAATTTATAATCACCGGGTAAGTATATTCAAAAATTTATTTTATTATCAAAATAACATTTTTCAATATTTAACTTAGCCGGTGATTATAATAGCTGATTCACACCCAGGGGGGTGGGTAGAGACCAGCAAAATATGTTTGCATTATTATGAGCTAAGAGTTTTTACTTCATTTTAGAAGTTATCAAAATAACAAAAACAAAATAAATAGGTACCTGGTAAGGAAGTCGACTTGAACAATTACTCTGCCTTTTTAAGTACGTCTTCCTTACGGAGCCTCGCGATCTTCTTAGGATGCTGAGCGACCCCTAGGATCTGAAGTATCAAGGGTTGCAACCCATACCACAGGACCTCATCAAAACCTCTAATCTAGGCGCTCTCAAGAAATGACTTTGACCACCCGCCAAATCAACTAGGATGCGAAAGGCTTCTTAGCCTTCCGGACAACCCAAAAAACAACAATAAAAACATTTCAAGAGAAAGATTAAAAAGGTTATGGAATTAGGGAATTGTAGTGGTTGAGCCCTCACCCACTACTGCACTCGTTGCTACGAATGGTCCCAGTGTGTAGCAGTTCTCGTAAAGAGACTGGACTTCCTTAAGATAATAAGACGCGAACACTGACTTGCTTCTCCAATAGGTTGCGTCCATTATACTTTGCAGAGATCTATTTTGTTTAAAGGCCACGGAAGTTGCGACAGCTCTAACTTCCTGTGTCCTTACCTTCAGCAAAGCTTGGTCTTCCTCACTCAGATGGGAATGAGCTTCTCGTATTAACAGTCTGATAAAATAGGATAAAGCATTCTTTGACATAGGCAAAGATGGTTTCTTAACTGAACACCATAAAGCTTCAGACAGGCCTCGTAAAGGTTTAGTTCGTTTTAAATAGAACTTAAGAGCTCTCACAGGGCATAAGACTCTTTCTAGTTCATTGCCAACCATATTCGATAAGCTTGGAATATCGAACGATTTCGGCCAAGGTCGAGAAGGCAGCTCGTTTTGGCTAGAAAACCAAGTTGTAGTGAACATGTAGCTTTTTCTGACGAAAATCCGATGTTCTTGCTGAAGGCATGAATCTCACTGACTCTTTTAGCTGTGGCTAAGCATACCAGGAAAAGAGTCTTTAAGGTGAGATCTTTCAGGGAGGCTGATTGTAGCGGCTCGAACCTGTCTGACATAAGGAATCTTAGTACCACGTCTAAATTCCAACCAGGTGTAACCAAACGACGCTCCTTCGTGGTCTCAAAAGACTTAAGGAGGTCCTGTAGATCTTTATTGTTGGAAAGATCTAAGCCTCTGTGACGGAAGACTGATGCCAACATGCTTCTGTAACCCTTGATAGTGGGAGCTGAAAGAGATCGTTCTTTCCTCAGGTATAAGAGGAAGTCAGCTATTTGAGTTACAGAGGTACTGGTCGAGGATACAGATACTGACTTGCACCAGTTTCGGAAGACTTCCCACTTCGATTGGTAGACTCTAAGGGTGGATGTACTCCTTGCTCTAGCAATCGCCCTGGCTGCCTCCTTCGAAAAGCCTCTAGCTCTCGAGAGTCTTTCGATAGTCTGAAGGCAGTCAGACGAAGAGCGTGGAGGCTTTGGTGTACCTTCTTTACGTGTGGCTGACGTAGAAGGTCCACCCTTAGAGGAAGAGTTCTGGGAACGTCTACTAGCCATCGAAGTATCTCGGTGAACCATTCTCTCGCGGGCCAGAGGGAAGCAACTAACGTCAACCTTGTCCCTTCGTGAGAGGCGAACTTCTGCAGTACCTTGTTGACAATCTTGAACGGTGGGAATGCGTAGAGATCCAGATGTGACCAATCTAGGAGGAAAGCATCTATATGTATTGCTGCTGGGTCCGGGACTAGAGAGCAATAGATTGGAAGCCTCTTGGTCAGCGAGGTTGCAAAGAGATCTATGGATGGTTTTACCCCAAGTGGCCCAAAGTCTCTTGCACACATCCTTGTGGAGGGTCCATTCGGTTGGAATTACTTGCCCTTTCCGACTGAGACAATCTGCTATGACGTTCAAGTCGCCTTGGATGAACCTCGTTACTAGGGAGATGTCTTGACCTTTTGACCAGATGAGCAGGTCCCTTGTGATCTCGTACAACGTCAGTGAGTGGGTACCTCCTTGTTTGGAGATGTACGCCAAGGCCGTGGTGATGTCCGAGTTAACTTCCACCACTTTGCCTCGAAGGAGAGACTTGAAGCTTTTCAAGGCCAGATGTACTGCCAACAGCTCCTTGCAGTTGATATGCATGCTCCTCTGACTCGAGTTCCACAGTCCTGAGCATTCCCGACCGTCTAGTGTCGCGCCCCAGCCCACGTCCGATGCGTCCGAGAAGAGAACGTGGTTGGGAGTCTGAACAGCCAGGGGAAGACCCTCTCTTAGGTTGATATTGTCCTTCCACCAAGTCAGACAAGACTTTATCTTTTCGGAAACCGGGATCGAGACCGCTTCTAGCGTCTTGTCCTTTTTCCAGTGAAAAGCTAGATGGTATTAAAGAGGACGGAGGTGTAGTCTTCCTAGTGACACAAATTGTTCCACGGATGACAGCGTCCCTACCAGACTCATCCACAGCCTGACTGAGCAGCGTTCCTTCTTCAGCATCTTCTGGATGGATAGCAGGGCTTGATCTATTTTGGGGGCTGATCGTCTTGTTGTTCAGCAACGTCCTCATCAGAGGGTTCCTCATCCTGATGAGGAAACGGCAACGGAGTGGGCAACGTCTGGCTCGCTGAGTCCGGTCGCACTGGTGCATGCGTGACGGAGCCGGACGCAATATCATGGAACTGCTGCACAGTCTGTGAACTGTCAACAACCATGGGTGCGCGAGGAAGCACAGCGTCAACCCGAGACTGTCTAGACCGTCTGGGTTGTGCAGTCAACACCCTACCGGGTTGCTGAGGTTGACGCACTGCGTCAAAACAAGTCACCTCTGCTGGTTGTTGAACGTCCTGAACGTTAACAACCACCTCCGAGCGTCGCTTAACGTCAACGTGCGGCTGGCAACCCACACTGGGTCGCATCGGTGGAGGGACCACCTCAACTGGCAGACGCGAGTAGGTTACCTCAGCGTCAACAGGGCGCACAACCGACCGGTTGGAAGGTTGTTGGCCAGAAGGTTCGGTAGCAACCTTCTCCACATTAAAGTCCTCTAACAAGGACGCAAGCTTGGACTGCATGTCTTGCAGCAAAGCCCATTTAGGGTCTACGGGAGCAGGTGTGGCAACAGACGGGGTTAGCGACTGAGGCGGTACCGTTTACCATCCCTGAAAGCCTTGTTATGCGTGACATAATTGTACAGCAAATCTTCAAAGGCTCGAAAACAGCTGTGAAGTTGACCTGTAAACAACTTGGAGCGTCTCCTGGCCAGGCGCCAGGGAGAGTCTACCAGAATTGAGAAGTCTATCTGGGCAGAGGCATGAACTCCCAAGCCGAGAACTTCTCTCGTGTCATATCAGACTCTCGCTCTATAAACCAGTTTAAAAGAAGGGAAAGCAAAGGCTGTATCCCCCAAACTCCTCCTGGTGAAAAACCAGTCGCCTAGCCAACGTAACGCTCTCTAGGAGAGCGAGAGAGCACTAGCTTAAAAACAACGGCTAGTGTAAGCTCTGACGTTTAGGCGAACGAGGAGCAGCAGTTACAAAAGATCCGGACAAAGATCCTTAAAAAAAATCATCATGATTTGATTAAAGTCCATAGGAGGCTAAGCAGCTTTAGGCTCCTCTCCATCTGACAGAATCCTCAAGGGAATATCAGTAGGAGGGAGAACAGCAACTTCCTCATCTACAGGAACCCTGTCCGATAAAAGCCGAGTCTCAAGCAAGGGAGGGACCTACCGTGGTGGCAATGCTTTACAAGCAGAGTCCACACTCACTGGTGCATTAGTAGCGGATCAGAACGCAACGTCACGTAACTGCTTGACAGTCTGTGAACTGTCAACAACTGAACTGTCAACCACAACAGGTGCGTGAGGACGCACAGCGTCCACTCGAGACTGCTTTGACTGCCTAGACTGAGCAGTCAAAACAACTCTAGAATGCGGAGGTTGACGCACAGCGTCAAAACAAGTCAACTCCGATTGTTAGTGAACGTCTTGAACGTCAACAGGAGCATCAGCAAGTGGCCTAACGTCCAAATGCGGCTGAAAAACCACACGAGACCGCATCGAGTGTGGTTCTAAACAACCTGACTGACGTGACTTAAGCTACGCCAACGTCAACAGTAAGCACAAAGGAATGTTAGGTTGGCTGAAAGCCAGGATATCGATGAGATAAACGGCTAGACTCAACGGACTAATCGGCAGAATAGTCTTCCATAAGGGAGGCAAGCATATACTGCATGTCTTGCCATACAACCCATTAAGGATCAACGGAAATGGTTGTGGTAAGAGACGAGGGTAACGTCTGTGACCGCAACACTTTGCCTACAAAAAAAAGACTCTCGGAGTCTGTGTTACGCTTTGTTAGGCGGCGAGCAGTTATCCGATGACTGCATAGGGTCAGAGCTGTCCTAATGGTTGTAACCAGGACGCTGGACCTGTCCTGAAAGGACTGACTTTTGCTTAAGGGCTTCGAAACCTTGTGACAGGTTTCTTATGCGAAAAGCCTTCGGATGATGAGGAGAAACAAACGTCTCTCTCGTCTTATGGTAGGGGAGATCTTGGTAAGATACACCCGATACCATAGAGGGAAAACGTCTGTTCGTTGGTCAAGGCCTCTCGAACCCATAAGTCGTTTGACATTACTTCTCCCCTGGGCTTGGGAGCATGTAAGAGGTCCCGGACTAGGTGAACGACAGGCACGAACAGACGAACCCTCGGACGCAACATTGTAACACTTTGCGCCTCGGACGCAACACTGTAACACTTTGCGCATATCACTTTATCACTTCGATTTTCTGTTTTGCACTTATTTCTACCTGAAACACGCAATTCTACCCTTCATTAAAAGGTAGTAATAGCGAAATCAGTCGTATAATGCAAGCTCATTAATACCAGCAAAAAACAGAAAACAGAAAACATATTTTAAGATAAAAAAATCAGTGGCTGGGAAAGAGACTAACACTAGTTCATATAAACTACGTTTTCAATCTCTCACCGCACATAGCCTGGGGACGAGAATAAAAACCTAAAAACGTTTTATCCTTCCTCCCCGTACAGCGACTAGGGACGCGAGTAACACGAGAACAACGTTACCCGCTTGAACGGAACGTTTTCTCTCCTCTCTCTCCCTCCGTCTCTATCTCTCTTTCTCTCTTGATTTCGCACCTAAGAGAAGAGCCCAATTATATTTCGTCAAAAAAACATGTTATTTGACTAAAGGAAAAAACTGAAAGGTTTTTCAAATAAAAAGTTCCTTTAAATTAGAATTTAAAACATTTAAGCTAAGAAAGAATGAACAAAACGTCAGAATCGATTTACTCTTACTGCAAAGTGAAACCGTGATACACTCTCTCTCTATCGTAACGATAGAGCGCATGTTGAACGTCCTGAACGTCAACAACTGCGTAGCATAAATAAACTAAACGTTAGTTCATCTTTGAAAACAGTACGAAGACTATCAAAGAAATTCTTCCATAAAATATTACATTTAAAAAGTTTTAAATCCTTAGCTCTTTGAAAGCTAATTACGATATAAAGGGCTCAACGTTGATTAACTTCGGTTTCCAAGTTAGGACCGCCTACTCACAGGAAAGGTCTATATAAACAAAACATTAAAATGTTATTTTCATTAGTAAAATAAATTTTTGAATATACTTACCCGATGATCATATAGCTGTCAGCTCTGCTGCCCGACAGAAAAAACCTACGGGCGGAATACGCCAGCGATCGCTATACAGGTGGGGGTGTACATCAACAGCGCCATCTGTCAAGTAGGTACTCAAGTACTCGATGTCAACATAGAACCAATTTTCTCCTCTGTCCACTGGGTCTCTATTGGGGAGGAAGGCTGGGTCCTTTAATTTATGATCATCGGGTAAGTATATTCAAAAATTTATTTTACTAATGAAAATAACATTTTTCAATATTAAACTTACCCGATGATCATATAGCTGATTCACACCCAGGGGGGTGGGTAGAGACCAGCATTACATGTTGACATTATTATGAGCTAAGTATTCCGTATTTCATTTTAGCAGTTATTCAAAATAACAAGCATAAAATAAATAAGTACCTGGTAAGGAAGACGACTTGAACAATTACTCTGCCTTTTTAAGTACGTCTTCCTTACTGAGCCTCGCGATCCTCATAGGATGCTGAGCGACTCCTAGGAGCTGAAGTATGAAGGGTTGCAACCCATACTAAAGGTCCTCATCAAAACCTCTAATCTAGGCGCTTCTCAAGAAATGACTTTGACCACCCGCCAAATCAACTAGGATGCGAAAGGCTTCTTAGCCTTCCGGACAACCCAAAAATATTTCAAGAGAAAGATTAAAAAGGTTCTGGAATTAGGGAATTGTAGTGGTGGAGCCCCCACCACTACTGCACTCGTTGCTACGAATGGTCCCAGAGTGTAGCAGTTCTCGTAAAGAGACTGGACATTCTTAAGATAAAAGACGCGAACACTGATTTGCTTTTCCAATAGGTTGCGTCCATTATACTTTGCAGAGATCTATTTTGTTTAAAGGCCACGGAAGTTGCGACAGCTCTAACTTCGTGTGTCCTTACCTTCAGCCAAGCTTGGTCTTCCTCATTCAGAAGGGAATGAGCTTCTCGTATTAACAGTCTGATAAAATAGGATAAAGAATTCTCTGACATAGGCAAAGATGGATTCTTAACTGAACACCATAAAGCTTCAGACGGGCCTCGTAAAGGTTTTTAAAATAGAACTTAAGAGCTCTTACAGGACATAATACTCTTTCTAGTTCATTTCCAACCATACGATAAGTTTGGAATATCGAACGATATTGGTCAAGGCCGAGAAGGCAGCTCGTGTTTGGCTAGAAAACCAAGTTGTAGAACATGTAGCCGTTTCGGATGAGAATCCGATGTTCTTGCTGAAGGCATGAATCTCACGGACTCTTTTAGCTGTGGTTAAGCATATCAGGAAAAGAGTCTTTAAGGTGAGATCTTTCAGGGAGGCTGATTGAAGCGGTTCGAACCTGTCTGACATAAGGAATCTTAGAACCACGTCTAAATTCCAACCAGGTGTAACCAAACGACGCTCCTTCGTGGTCTCAAAAGATTTAAGGAGGTCCTGTAGATCTTTATTGTTGGAAAGATCTAAGCCTCTGTGACGGAAGACTGATGCCAACATGCTTCTGTAACCCTTGATAGTGGGAGCTGAAAGAGATCGTTCTTTCCTCAGATATAAGAGGAAGTCAGCTATTTGAGTTACAGAGGTACTGGTCGAGGATACGGATACTGACTTGCACCAGTTTCGGAAGATTTCCCACTTCGATTGGTAGACTCTAAGGGTGGATGTTCTCCTTGCTCTAGCAATCGCTCTGGTTGCCTCCTTCGAAAAACCTCTAGTTCTCGAGTCTTTCGATAGTCTGAAGGCAGTCAGACGAAGAGCGTGGAGGCCTTGGAGTACCTTCTTTACGCGTGGCAGACGCAGCAGGTCCACCCTTAGGGGAAGTGTTCTGGGAACGTCTACTAGCCATCGAAGTACCTCGGTGAGTTATTCTCTCGCGGGCCAGAGTGAAGCAACTAGCGTCAACTTTGTCCCTTCGTGAGAGGCGAACTTCTGCAGTACCTTGTTGACAATCTAGAACGGAGGGAATGCATATAGATCTAGATGTGACCAATCTAGTAGAAAGGCATCTATATGAACTACTGCTGGGTCCGGGATAGGTGAGCAAAGTATTGGGAGCCTCTTGGTCATCGAGGTTGCGAAGAGATCTATGGTTGGCTGGCCCCAGGTGGCCCAAAGTCTCTTGCATACATCCTTGTGGAGGGTCCAATCTGTTGGAATTATTTGTCCCTTCCTACTGAGACAATCTGCTATGACATTCAAGTTGCCTTGGATGAACCTCGTTACTAGTGAAAAGTCTAGACCTGTTGAACAGGTGAGGAGGTCTCTTTCGAACTCGTACCATGTCAGAGAGTAGGTCCCTCCTTGCTTGGAGATGTACGTCAAAGCAGGGTGTTGTCCGTGTTCACCTCCACCACTTTGCCTTGAAGGAGAGACCTGAAGCTTTTCCAGGTCAGACGTACTGCCAGTAGCTTCTTGCAGATGAAATGCATTGTCCTTTGACTCGAGTTCCATAATCCCGAGCATTCCCTACCGCCTAATGTCGCACCCCAGCCTACGTCCGAGAAGAGAACGTGGTTGGGAGTCTGAACAGTCAGGGGAAGACCCTTTCAAAGGTTGATAAAATCCTTTCACCAAGTCAGACAAGACTTTATCTTTCCGGAAACCGGGATCGAGACCGCTTCTAGCGTCTTGTCCTTTTCCAGTGAAAAGCTAGATGATACAGAAGAGGACGGAGGTGTAGTCTTCCAAGTGACACAAATTGAACCACGGATGACAGTGTCCTAACCAGACTCATCCACAGCCTGACAGGGCAGCGTTCCTTCTTCAGCATCTTCTGGATGGATAGCAGGGCTGGGGGTTGATCGTCTTGTTCAGCAATGTCCTCATCAGAGGGTTCCTCATCCGAAACTGATGAGGAAACGGCAACGGAGTGGGCAACGTCTGACTCGCTGAATCCGGCCGCACTGGTGGATGCGTGACGGAGCCGGACACAATATCATGGTACTGCTGCACAGTCTGTGAACTGTCAACCATGGGGACGCGAGGAAGTACAGCGTCAACCCGAAACTGTCTAGACTGTCTGGGTTGTGCAGTCAACCCCCTACCGGGTTGCTGAGGTTGCCGCACTGCGTCACAACAAGTCACCTCTGCTGGTTGTTGAACGTCTTCCTAGTGACACACTGAACGTCCACAACCACCTCCGAGAGTCGCTTAACGTCCACGTGCGACTGGCAACCCACACTGGGTCGCATCGGTGGAGGAACCACCTCAACTGGCGGACGCGAGTAGGATACCTCAGCGTCAACAAGGCGCACAACCAACCGGTAGGAAGGTTGTTGGCCAGAAGGTTCTTCTCCGTAAAAAATCCTCTATCAAGGACACAAGCTTGGACTGCATGTCTTGCAACAAAGCCCATTAGGGTCTATGGGAGCAGGTGTGGCAACAGACGGGGTTAGCGACTGAAGCGGAACCATTTACCATCCCTGGAAGCCTTGTTATGCTTTAATTAAAGTCCATAGGAGGCTAAGCAGCTTAAGGCTCCTCTCCAAATGACAGAGTCCTCAAAGGAATATCAGTAGGAGGGAGAACAGCACTTTCTCATCTACAGGAACCATGTCCGAGAAAAGCTAGGTTATCTCAGCGAGGGTCTCACTGGTGCATAAGCAGCAGAACAGAAGGCAACGTTATGTAACTGCTTGACAGTCTGTGAACTGTCAAAAACTGAACTGTCAACCACAACAGGTGCGTGAGGACATACAGCACTGGTGCATTAGTAGCAGACCAGAAGGCAACGTCATGTAACTGCTTGACAGTCTGGGAGCTGGCAACAACCAAAGCTGTGTGGGGAAGCCTCAACTCCTGACTGACTAGTCTGCTGCGGGCGAGTGGCGGTAACCACAGTGGGTTGCGGAGGCTGACACACCGTATCAAAACACGGCAGCTTGTGGTAGCTCACGCACGGCAACGGAGTGCTCCGTGTGTCTGTGGGAGTCAGCATGCGTCTGGCAGGGTCGACTGCGCATGGGTGGAGGAGCTCTCACAACAAGAGTGTGGGAGCAGGCAGCCGCAGCGTCTGCTGGGCGCACAACCGTGGCAGGTTGTAGGCAAACGGGTGCATCGTCAACCTTCTCCGCAGTCGGAGAGTGGGAGCAGGCAACAACCAAAGCGGAGTGGTGGTGCGTGGTGGGGACTGCCGTGGGTTGCGGAAACTAACGCATCGCGTCAAAACACGGCAGCTTGACTCCACCTTCCTACTGCTGATGCGGTAGCTCACGCATGTTAACGGAGGGTGCCGCACGTCGGCTAACATCAACATGCGTCTGGCAGGGTCGATTGCGCATCGGAGGTGGAGCTCTCCGCAGCCGGAGTGTGGGAGCAGGCAGCCTCAGCGTGAGCAGGGCGCACAACCGTGGCAGGTTGTAGGCTAACGGGAGCAGTGTCAACCTTCTCCGCACGAAACTCCTGCATAACCGCAGCTAACTGAGTCTGCATAGACTGCAGTAAAGACCACTTAGGGTCTACAAAAACGGCAACAGACGGAGCTACAGTCCGTTGTGACTGAGGGTCTAAAACAGCTGGTGCGGCAACAGACGGAGTTACTGTACTGCCTGTTGCGGTACCACCTTGCCTCTCTTGGGAGGTGTGCAGTCGTCGGATGACTGCAGCGAGTCCGAACTGACCCAGTGGCTACACCTGGGCCGTTGGACTTGCGCGGAAGGGACCGACTTGCACTGAAAAAGCTGCAAGATGTGGTCCATGGTTTCTTACGAGAAACCTCTTCCGCAGACGAGGAATAAATGGGCTCTCTCGTCTTTGTGTGGGTGGGGCGATCTTGGGTAGATACGCCCGAAACCACGGAGGGAAAAACGTCTGTTCGTTGATCAAGGCCTGTGGAACCCATAAGTCGTTCGACATTACTTCTCCCCTGGGCTTGGGAGCTTGTAAGAGGTCCCGGACTAGGTGAACCACTGGCACGAACAGACGAACCCTCGGACGCAACACTGTAACACTTTGCGCATATCACTTTATCACTTTGATTTTCTGTTTTGCACTTATTTCACTGAAATCGAAACTTTAACTGATTTCTACCTGAAACACGCAATCCTATCCTTCATTAAAAGGTAGTAATTGCGAAAACAGTCGTACAATGCAACAGAAAAACATAAATAAAGATAAAGAATTCAGTGGCTGGAAAAGAGACTAAACACTAGATCATATAAACTACGTTTACAATCTCTCACCGCACATAGCCTGGGAACAAGAATAAAACCCTAGAAACGTTTTACCTTCTTCCCCTACAGCGACTAGGGAGGAGAGTAAAAAACGAGAACGTTACCAGCTTGAACGAAACGTTTATTCTCCTCTCTCTCCCTCCGTCTCTATCTCTCTCTCTCTTTCTCTCTTGATTTCGCACCTGAGAGAAGAGCCCAATTATATAACGTTAAAACATGTTATTTGCTAAAGGAAAAAAACTGAAAGGTTTTCCAAATAAAAAGTTCCTTTAATTTAGAATTTAAACCATTAAGCTAAGAAAGAATGAACGAAACGCTAGAATAGGTTTACTCTTACTGCAAAGTGAAACCGTGATACACTCTCTCTCTATCGTAACGATAGAGCGCATGTTGAACGTCCTGAACGTCAACAACTGCGTAGACTAAAAACTAAACGTTAGTTCATCTTGAAAACAGTACGAGACTATCAAAGAAATTCTTTCATAAAGCATTAAAATTTAAAAAGTATTAAATTCTTTAAAGGTTAAATACGATATAACGGGCTCAATGTTAATTAACTTCGGTTCCAAGTTAGGACCGCCTACTAACAGGAAAGGTCGCATATAAACAAACATAAAAATTTATTGTTATATGTTTATAAAAAAATGGAAAGTTAATCGAAGAGGCCTATAAAGGCGGAGAGATATAAAATATATAGATCTATAACGTGTTAAGAAAAATTACCAAAAACCTAAACACACTTCCGTCTAAGGGAAGGGTCGGCCATTTAAAAGTGAAAGAGAGTCCATACTCTCTTCGTCACCATAAATAAATCTATCCAAAACGAGTTCAAGTTTTGAAATGAAGATAAAACCCCTGCATAGCGAAAGCTCAAAACTGGAAAAGCGTACTTCACCAAATCGTTGTGAAAACAAATCCAGTTAGTAACAGCGTATTTAGTAGGTCTTGCCAGTGGCACGACAGAGAGAAAATTGGTTCTATGTTGACATCGAGTACTTGAGTACCTACTTGACAGATGGCGCTGTTGATGTACACCCCCACCTGTATAGCGATCGCTGGCGTATTCCGCCCGTAGGTTTTTTCTGTCGGGCAGCAGAGCTGACAGCTATATGATCATCGGGTAAGTTTAATATTGAAAAATTTATTTTATATGTTTATAATAAATGGAAAGTTAATTGAAGAGGCCTAATAAAGGCGGAGAGATATAAAATAAATAGAGGAAAATCTATAACGTGATAAGATAATTACTAAAAGCCTCAACACACTTCCGTCTAAGGGAAGGGTCGGCCATTTAAAAGTGAAAGAAAGTCCATACTCTCTTTGTCACCATAATTAAATCTATCCAAAACGAGTTCAAGATTTAAGATGAAGATAAAACACCTGCATAGCGAAAGCTCAAAACTAGAATAAAGTACTTCACCAATTAGTTGTGAAAAAACTCCAGTTTAGCAACAGCGAGTAATTACGTCTTGTCGATAGCTCGACAGAGAGAAAATT
Source organism: Palaemon carinicauda (assembly GCF_036898095.1). Taxonomy (NCBI): domain Eukaryota; kingdom Metazoa; phylum Arthropoda; class Malacostraca; order Decapoda; family Palaemonidae; genus Palaemon; species Palaemon carinicauda. The sequence continues at coordinate 53,861,703 of NC_090765.1, read as the reverse complement.
GAGTTCTTTGTTTACATTGAGTACTGGGTATCTGTACGACAGATGGCGCTGTTGGGCACACCCGCAACCTGTGTAGCGATCGCTGGCGAGTTTTTACCTTAGAGTTTTCTGTCGAGCAACAGAGTTGCAGCTATTATAATCACCGGCTAAGTTAAATATTGAAAAAGCTGTAATTAAAAGTATGTTCCAAAGGGGGTGATGATTTCTGTCTTTTCTCAGTCTTCTTTTGCTACTGGTACTTGATAATGCCCATTCAGGAGATTAATTTTTCAGAATAATTTTGCCCCTTCGAGCTGCTTAGTTATGTCAACGATGTTAGATAGGGGGTACTGGTTTGGTATCGTTTCAACATTTAGTTATAAGACTGGTCTGTTTTGGAAGAAGATATCCAAGACTGGTCTATTTTGGAAGAAGATATCCAAGAGGACCTTTATTACAATAAAATAAAAGGCAACTCCTAGTCACATGCCCATGAAAGACACTCTAACCCTGCTGTTCTGTGCTAATACCAACAAAGAATGCAAAATAATACCGCTCCTGATGTATCACTCGCAAAAAATCCACGTGTCTTTAAGAAGCACAACGTACAGAAGAAATAAATAAACGTCATGTACAGGTCAAACATCAAGGCTTAGGCGACTCGCATTTTGATTGTGGAATGGGTTAATGATGTATTCAGTCCTAAAGTCAAAAGTACCTTTTTGGAGAAGAACCTCCCAATTCAAGATGCTCCTGGCCATCCACCAGGCCTTTAAATAACCTAATGAAGGAGTTCAAATTTATAAATAAAGCTTCTGCCACCCAATACCAATCCAGTACTCCAATCCATGGATCAGCAGAGGATCTTTAATAAATTTTACACAAAAGCAATGTTCCAGCAATGCTTCGAGATCACCAAAGGGACCAAACTAACTCACTGAGAGTTTAGAAATACTATCTCAATATTGTCAACTGCCTAAAGATCAACAATAAAGCCTAGAAAGGGGTGATCATCCGAACCTTCAATTTTGCTTCGAAGAAAATGTGGCCTGCATGCATTCCTAAACGTGATTCTGTGGACAAGGACAACAATGAGCTTCAGAGGAACAGAGCAAACAGCTGGTGACAAGAGGAGCTGTTGGAATTTCATAATGTGCAGCAACATGAGGTTCTGGAGATTTCATCTGAGGAAGGGGAGGGACAGACTGACATACCTCTCTCTTCAAGGGAAATTAGGGAGGTGATAAGATTGTGGGAAACACGACAAAATTCTGCAAAAAAATCTCAATTGTTTTAGTACAACCACTATGGCTCAAGACCTGACCAAGTTATGGTAAGCAGCTTTACTAGTGACTACATTACTGAACTGCATATCTATTAAATGGCTATCACCACCTAAAACTGAAATCGGACAGTTTAAGCCTCGTAGATGGGTTTACACAGTGGTTTCACTACCGCAGAGGTGACAATCTGGGATCCGGCTAAGGCTCCCACTTCCAAAGAAACCACAGTATGTGAAAAGGCACCAGAGACGAATCAAAGACACAAATGAATCATATGATTAAGAACAAATTAATATCAAAAGCATGATAATGTTGGAAAAAGTGTATACCAATGCTTCTAGTATAGCCAGGATAAAAGAAGATTACTGAAGGCTGGTTTAAGACCCAGAAGTTACAGTAAAATATGCATCCCTTTGATAGGAGCTTAGTGACCCAGTAACTAGACATATAGCAATCACCATGATTTTATGACTTAAGAACACTGTTTCAGATGCTCATACCCTGACTACTTCATATCAATACTAACAGTTTCATCACTCTCCAAATAATGCATTATACAGGATTCTTGCAATAGTAAAACTAGAAGCAAACAGAGGGTAATGATCTTTTTAGAACTATTGCAGGACAGTAATGATTCATGACATTGTATGGTTATTTAAACTGTTTTGATCTTTTGAGAGACGTTCAGTCCCCATGAATCTTGATAATCTGATTCATTTTGAATGTACACACATACATATAAACACAAATTATCTCCTGAATCACCCACCATGGATTGAATTACATACGAATGACCATTTGGAGTCAATTTAAAAAATTATTCATGAAAATTCACTTAAACACTCGGTCTCCTAAAATAATAATAGCCGAACAAATAATTATAGTCGAACAAATAATAGTTATCGGAACAAATAAAAAATTTGGCCAATGAAAAAAATGCTTTTCCAGAGACAAGGATTACTATCCATTCTCCCAGAGCCAAGGGAAAAATCCTTTCAGCCGCTATGAGATTTTGGTTTTATAAGCAAGGAAATTATCTTTTAGATTTCTTACTCAAAAGAAAAAAAAGGTTAAGTAGATATGAATGTATCCAATGTTATCATTTTGTAGTAAAATGAAAGAATTTTCTTCTAAAAAAAAGTAAATCATTTTACTATAAAAAATAAGAGTTATCAGATAATAAAGATATTTTAAATAAATCACAATTTTACTACTTTTTAATCATGTATCATACTTTTTTCAATGAAGGAAAAATCAATTTATAAAGAAAAGTTCCATTTTAAATATCTTTTCCCCTTTTTAGAGAGAGAGAGAGAGAGAGAGAGAGAGAGAGAGAGAGAGAGAGAGAGAGAGAGAGAGAGAGAGAGAGAGAGAGAGAGAGAGAGAGAGAGAGAAACTTATAGATCATCTTCATATTATATTACATTTTCTGTAGATTTCCCTGACTTCAACTTCATGTGATCAATGCCTTAGCTACTGCTGCAACTTAAATATTTGGATTTGAAACAACTCGGGCAACTTCTTTATGTTTACTGTTGAAGTTCTTAAATGATTACCTTTGCACTGAGAGCACTCTGATTTCTAATGAAGGATGGGAAAGATGATTTTAAAAAAAGAGCAATTTAAAATACAATGAGAGAACCTGGTTTATCATTGGAACCAAGACATTTTTCACTTAGTGTAAGTTGAAACCTCTTGGGGGCTATCCGGACATTGTTTAAAGGCTCTTAAATATTAAGATGAGAAGTAAAATGTACAAAGGACAACTGTGTCAATTGCTGGGTTTCATAATCCAGAAATCTTCTTTGAAATCTGATCCTATTGTGAATCTGAACTAATGGGAAGTTTACAGCCATGAAATTTGGGAAGTCTACATAAAGTAAATTTCATATTCTTATGAAATTAGGGAAGTCTACAAAGAAATTTCATATTTTCTTGAAATTAGGGAAGTCTACAAGACAAAATTTCCTATTTTCGTGAAATTTGGGAAGTCTACATAAGGTAAATTTCATATTCTTATGATATTAGGGAAGTCTACAAAGGAAATATTTCCTATTTTCATGAAATTTGGGAAGTCTACATAAAGTAAATTTCATATTCTTATGAAATTAGGGAATTTTACAAAGGAAATATTTCATATTTTCATGAAATTTGTTTAGTCTACATAAAGTAAATTTCATATTCTTATGAAATTAGGGAAGTCTACAAAGAAAATATTTCATATTTTCATGAAATTTGGGAAGTCTACATAAAGTAAATTTCATATTCTTATGAAATTAGGGAATTTTACAAAGGAAATATTTCATATTTTCATGAAATTTGGTTAGTCTACATAAAGTAAATTTCATATTCTTATGAAATTAGGGAAGTCTACAAAGAAAATATTTCCTATTTTCTTGAAATTAGAGAAGTCTACAAGACAAAATTTCCTATTTTCATGAAATTAGGGAACTCTGCATTAAAAGCATTTCATATATTTATGAAATCAGGTAAGTCTACAGAGATTAATTAAATGATTGATTTGAAGTTTTTGGCATCCTGACATCGAAGGTCATTGACGCCGATATTGTTTATAATAATTTAAGAATAAATTTAAGAACATTCATTTAAAACCATGAAAGCAAATATGTCATCATAAAAGTTAAATAATTTTCCGAAGACAAACTTCTGGAATAAATCTAAAAATGTCGCCAGCATTGTACGACACATTATGTCCAAGAATCTTGGCAAGGATGAACCGGCTATCCTCACCTAGAGTCTTAAGCAGAGAAAATGTTTAATACTTTCATGAAATCAATAAGTCTAATGATGCCTGATTGTGCAATCATGCCTTCCATTTCAAAGAGGAAAAAGTTGAATGTGAAACAAATGATGTATTTAAAAATACTTTTATATATAAAACGATTTTTTTTATTTATCTTTAACAATTACTAGAATTAATGTCAGTAGCCACTCAAGAGCAAAAGGATATACAGATCAAAATGTTTATATTGTTAAATGTAATTCTAGTAATCATATGAATAACTGTGTATGTATGTATGTATGTATGTATGTGTATGTATGTATATACTCTATGTATATACTCTATATATATATATATATATATATATATACTGTATATACATATATATATATTTATATATATTTAATATATATATATATATATATATATATATATATATATATATATATATATATATATATATATATATATATATAAACATGGGCAGGACATATAATGAGAATGAGAGATAATAAATGGACATTAAGAACAGCAAAATGGGTCCCCAGAGATTGCAAAAGAAGAAGGGGGAAGAAAGAGATGACGATGGATTGACGAGCTAAGTAGTATGGCGGGTGTGGACTGACATAGAAAGATCATAAACAGACGCAAGTAGGACATGCCTGAGGCCTTGTTCTGTAGTGGACTAGTAACAGCTGAGGATGATAATGATTTTATATATATATATATATATATATATATATAGATATATATATATATCTATATCTATATATATAGATATTTATATATATATATATAAAATTAATCATGAGAATTTCAATCATAATAACCCTAACAGTAAAACCTTTATCATGTTACAATTTAAAAAAAGAATAGAAAAAAATTACTTGAAAGAATTTCATCACAATCGAAAAATCTTCCCCCCCCCCAAAAAAAAAAATCACTTGCAACCTACTGACACTTACACCATTTGCAACCACTAGGTTATTGATCCATTAAGTCACCAGACGTAAATTACCGAAAAAAAAGGTGTTAAAAAACCCCACAGTAAATCCATCGCTAACGAAAAACCTTCGGCTACGTCGAACTAAATGCAGAGAGCATTGATTAGCTCTGTTTTGTCACCCGTCTCTTAAAGAGGAAATAGCCGATGGGCTTCAAAAGCAGAGGAGGAAAAAAATAGAAAAAAAAGGTTATTTTAGAAATGACGTCCGTCAGCGTTTCATGTTGCAATATAAAAAAAAAAAAGAAGAGTGAGATTTTAAGTACTTGCTCTTGTCTGTATCCAAGTGAGTCAAGGCTACTATTGAGGTTGTCAAGGGGCGTGTTCATTAATCTCTCTCTCTCTCTCTCTCTCTCTCTCTTCTCTCTTCTCTCTCTCTCCTCTCTCCTCTCTCTCTCTCTCTCCTCTCTCTCTCTATCTCTCTCTCTCTCTCTCTCTCTCCCTCTCTCTCTCTCTCTCTCTCTCTCTCCTCTCTCTCTCTCACCTGGTTTACTTATTTCATAAATCTAATAGTGTTCTCTCTCTCGCCTGGTTTATTTCATATATCTTAATTCATAATTCTCTCTCTCTCTCTCTCTCTCTCTCTCTCTCTCTCTCCTCTCTCTCTCTCTCTCTCTCTCTCTCTCTCTCTCTCTCACCTGGTTTATTTATTTCATATATCTAATAGTCCTAATTCTCTCCCTCTCTCTCTCTCTCCTCTCTCCCTCTCTCTCTCTCTCTCCTCTCTCCTCTCCTCTCTCCTCTCTCTCTCTCTCTCTCTCTGTGAGTCTGGTTGAGAAGATCCTATTACAAGTGACAATGAAAACAGGAATTTTCCACTTTGGAATTTGGAATTTCAAGTTTTACACATTCGAAATGATGATAAAAATTTCAAATTTCTAAAACTGAACCAAATGAAATAAGGATTACCTGATCATGGTATTGGGACCTTTCTGTAAAGTAGGTAAAGGTACCGTAGTTGTCTTTGGAAAAGGCCGGATGTTGACTCCAAGCATCATGGAATATATGGAATCATCAGTCTTGGTGACGTAATGGCCTAAGCACCATTGTTATTATTATTATTATTATTATTATTATTATTATTATTATTATTATTATCCAAGCTACAAGCCTAGCTGGAAAAGCAGGATGTTATAAGCCCAGGGGTTTCAAAAAGGGTAAATAGCCCAGTGAGGAAAGGATATAAGGAAATAAATAAATTACAAGAGAAGTTATGAACAATGAAAATAAAACACTTTAAGAACAGTAACAACATTAAAATAGATCTTTCATATATAAATTATAAAATAAGACTTATGTCAACCTGTTCAATATAAAAATATTCGCAGCAAGTTTGAACATTTAAAGCTCCACCGATTCAACTACCTGGTTAGGAAGATCATTCCACAACCTGGTTACAGCTGGAATAAAACTTCTAGAATACTGTGTAGTATTGAGCCACATGATGAAGGCATGACTATTAAAATTAACTGCATATCTAGTATTAAGAACAAGTAGTACTGTCTGGGAAGATCTGAATATCTACTGCTAATATCAGTGAACAGTCCTAAGTGTTTTGTGGGAAAATATTCTTTATTCAATTTGATTTCTTAGCTAGAAATTGATGGGCCTGTTATTACTGCAATCTAATACTAAGACTTATATCTGAACTTAGAATTGTTTCTTTGCCTGATTTTGCATTGGGAATTAAATAATAGGTTAATAGGTTAATTCTATATCTAGCATTTTGTATTATTGAGATTAAAAGTTTTTCTTGAAATAAGTTGGACTTAGGAAAAACCTTATGCAACATGCATAACGAACTACCGGAAAGACAATCCCAGAAATTAATATCTATGTATGGATTCCTATTCAAACTTGGGAAAAAATTTCTTCGTTCATTTTCTTACTGATTTCAAGGCTTTCGTGGGAAAAGTACATTAAAAAAGTTTAGGAAATATAGGAGATGGAAGATCATTGAGACACCTATAATGGACTTAGGATATGTTAATAAAGGGGCTTTGTGGTATGTGTGTGT